>NW_019384859.1:534510-597694 GCF_000671375.1 Centruroides sculpturatus
TATATATATATTATTTTGTTGCTAATTCAGCATATAGCAACAATATATCTACAATAAGCATAATTTTAATTAATGAAATGCTAATTATTATTGCACTGTCAACAATGCAATAATGAACTTATGAGCCTATACACTCAATATACTTTATCAGATAAAAATCAAATAAAATTATAAATTTGGCATAATTTTAATGATTATTTTTACACCAGTAAAAACTTTTACACCCTTACTTTAGGTAATGTTCTAGATTTGTAACAATTTCATAAACCAAAGCTAGTGATTATACATCACGATTTATTCACGTTGCAACAGAAGAAACCTAATTACATTTATGTATATTATATTTAAAAAATTAATAAGAATACATTAATTGAAAATCATTCAATTAAAATAATAACAATAATTAACAAACTATTTTATATATGAATTTTAAAATTCAATAAGATCTGTTGGACGTTAGTTAAAAGCCAATTATGAAATTTAATTGTTTATTGTGAAACGTTTGTGAAGGTTTTCGGTAGAAGCAATTTAAGAAGATGAAAATTATCTTACAAACAATTCGTTTCTATAAAGAAACGGAAAATTACACTACAAAAGGACAATAATGTAAACTTAATAAGTAATGTTGGCGTGTTTACTGCCGCTAACGATAGATAAAAATTTAAAAACATGAAGCTTATATCAGAAAATATATTTTAAAAGTCTTTTACATTAATTTTTAAGTGATGAAATTAAAGTTAAAAGCATGTTTTTAGCGGAATAAAGTAAAACATGGCATTTTTTTAATCTACGAAAGAAATTTTTTAAGCTTAAGAAGTTTACAAAAAATGTTTTGAAGTAAAATCAACCTTCCGGGCAAGAAATTTACTTGTATAGAAATTCGTGTTATATACATACTTTTTAAATTGATAAAACGATTTTTCTAATTTTTTTTGAAGTTCCTTCAAGCTATTTGGTGTAGGCTTGCTACATGTTTTTCGGTCACGAAACCATAACATCTTTCGGTCACGGGTGTGGCGTGCTTTACTTTTATGTGCCACCTCCTCAAAAATAAAACTGATAACTAAGATTTTCTGTGACTTTCATGTTAACATTAGAACGGGCATTGAAGGACAAATCATTTAGAACATTCTACACAAACATATTTTATTTTGGAATATATTTGTAAATTATATGCAAATTTTTTACCATATAAATATGAAAATGTTATTATATTAATTTCGGTAATGTCCTGTTTATATATCAGTAACTTATTAATGAAATATTATTGTAATAGGGACTTAACGAGAAGGCGATATCATGTTCAACCGCCATTTCGATTCACTATGCGACGGTAATGTACAGTACTTTGCGTAACGAATAACTAATACGATGTTATAAATTTATACGTTTAAAAGAAAAGAATATGTAAAAGATTTCTATCAACCTGATTTATATGTAAATCGAAAAATTATAGACATTTTATATCATTTTTTAAGTTAATAATACATCATCATTGCGCCCATTTGTAAATATGATGCGTCGAGCTTTCTCATGGTTTCTCAAAGCATCAGTTAAATTAATTAATTATAAAATATCTTGTAGTATTCGTCTAAAAATAATTTTTATATAAAGTTTAGCATCAATTACATAGTAAGATATGACATTTATAATTTTACAATATGATCCAGAGCGGAAACGGAAGTAATTGATACACTTTTTCCATTTTCAGTGCGGTGCATTTACATAATCAATATTAAAAAGAGTCACGCAAATAATAATTCGTATTACCTTAAACTCTTGTGTAATAAGTAAAATAATTATAAACTAGTTCAATTTATTTTAAAAAAAATGCTGTGCCTAGTATTATTTTTTCTGCCATAATAACTAACTTTTTTCTGTACCCCTAANTCAAATTATAATTCCTTGTAAAATGTATATATATATATAGTCAAATTAGATTATATATTAAATGATTGATAATAATTATTGTTTTATGCTAAAATTTTTAACTAAATATACTTTAAAATCATTCTAATACACAAAAAGTCTATACTAAATTTGTTTGAAATTTTATTTTTTAAATAATATAAATAATAAATTTATTGATAAAAACTTTATTTGTTAATTTTTATTTTAAGTTCAAAGTCAGCAGTAAATAGATATCATTCTGCTTTAAGAAGTGGATACAGAAAAATATAAATATCAATATTAACAAATAAACGTTAATTTATTATTTCAACAATGAAATGAACATTTTAAAAGAATATTTATTATAGATTTTTATATTTTTCTACTTTTCTAGTAAGCCAATTGTAATATGATCGGGTTCATTTTCCTAAAATGTCCCTTAAAGTTCTTGAGTTTTTTTTACATGAGAATATATATCTAATATTATCATGTTACTCAAAGTATAAAGATAACTACTAGTAGTTAAAGTCGTCTCTATGATAGTTAATAGGTGCCACATGTCCACAAGTTTTTTGCACCCATAAACAGTTAAATGACGGACACGCCCTTGAATGACACGTTTTACTTTCATTAATTTAGTTCTTTTTTTAAATTTATTTTTATTTGAACGACCCTCAGAACTTTATCGTAATGATAAACGAAAAAAAAAGAAGGTTTCGATCATGGGCGGGCTCAAGGATATACGGTAATATCTTAAATGTCAAGATCTAGTTCCTGATTTGGGTGTTGCTACACGACTTTATTTACGATTCATTAAAATTGAGACAGAAGCTATTACAAAATTAATGAACAATAAATGTTAAGTGCGCGACAGTTTATATAGTTACATAATGAACAGCCTGATTTAATATTATTATTTTCGGAAAAATTTAAAAAAAAAAATTAACAATTTTCATTTCGAATCTGTTTCGAAAGGAATTGAAGGGAAAAAAATTGTTGGCCCATTTAATTTGCCTGGGAACATCGATGACCCAACACAAAGACTCTTGCTTAAGGACATTGCTAATTGATTGTAACAGAAAAAAATAATTTATTTTGAATAAATTAATTTACAACATCAAGAAGCAGATGACGCTGTATGGGAAGATGACCCTGAAAAACAAGATAAAAAATTTCATTAATGAAAGTCATAATTTGGATAGTGAAAGTATAAATATAGAATTAAGCCCGTACTTTTTTATTGTTTAGTAGTAGTCCTTAGGTCCGTAATAACCACCATAACGAGTACCATAATAACCGTGTGGGCGGTATCCGTAACCGTGGTTGCCATAGTCGTATCCGTGTTTGCCATAATCTCCGTGATCGTAACCACGTCTGCCGTAACCGGAGCTACCGTATTTGTCGTAACCACCATAACGGTCGTGTCCGAATTTTCCGTAATGGCCACGGCTGTGGTGTCCGAGTCTTCCGTGATCTCCGTAGTAACCACCGTAATGGCCACGGTCTCCAGCGTGATCCCTGTAAGCTGCTTGCTTGTCGTAAGCGTAGGCTCTTTCGTAACCGGCTCCCTTGTTACGACCGTAGGCATCTATATCCCTGTAACGATCGTGGGCACCGCTGTGTCCTCCGTAACGGTCGTGTCCTTTGTAGAGGCCATATTTGTGTCCGCCGTAGGCACCGTATCCACGGTCTCCGTAACGTCCGGAATCTCCGTATTTTCCATAGCCGTAGTCATCGTAACCACGTCCGTATCGGGCACGGTGTCCGTAACCTCTTCCGTAACTTCCGTATCCATCGTAATCGTCGTAGTATCTAGATTCGGCTACTTCAACAACTTCTTCGGTCTTTTTGGCTTCCTCTTCAGCCCATGCTGCAGCCACAAGGGCTACAATAAAGATTGCTAGTACCTGTATAAACGAAATAATTTGATGTAGAACCCATTATATATAACTAAGTAATCCTTAAGTGCCATATTGACTTAACAATGTTTTCCTACCTTCATGCTTCAACTGCTTCAAATTGGAAGTGATCGATGAATATGCTTTCGGTATGACACGGGTCCCTATATATACGTAGTGTCAGATGATGAAAAACGCAAATGAAAATGTAGAAAACTACTTTATAACCTTGAAGTAGGCCTATTGGTGCCGGGTCACCTTATTGGACCACATAGGTAACTTATTTGGATTTTCGAGTCAACCACATTCCACGTATGGGTGGTGTGGACTATTCTTCTGACCTATAGCCTTATGAATTGGGTTTCTTTTCGTTCTATTCCTATTGAAATGTATGTTCTAATTTTAATAATATATTCATCGAAATTTTCAGCTGTTTGGAAAAAAAAAACAATTTGCCAAACAATTTTCTCCAACTGTTTTATTATGTGTAGCTAATTTCATTATACGACTATTTCAATAGACTATTTTATAAACGCAAAATCATATTTAAAATCATTTATTAATTTCTTTATAATTATTAATTTATTATTATAATTATTATTATCGTGTTAATTCTTCAGCTGATGATGATGACAATAAAGATCCACATATGAAATTAATGCAACAAAATCAATCAAATTATAATTCCTTGTAAAATGTATATATATATATATATATATACAGCTTACTTAAAAATATATACTGGTACATATAAAATATTACTGGGAGAATCTTCACTTTTGTGAATCNATAATAATTATTGTTTTATGCTAAAATTTTTAACTAAATATACTTTAAAATCATTCTAATACACAAAAAGTCTATACTAAATTTGTTTGAAATTTTATTTTTTAAATAATATAAATAATAAATTTATTGATAAAAACTTTATTTGTTAATTTTTATTTTAAGTTCAAAGTCAGCAGTAAATAGATATCATTCTGCTTTAAGAAGTGGATACAGAAAAATATAAATATCAATATTAACAAATAAACGTTAATTTATTATTTCAACAATGAAATGAACATTTTAAAAGAATATTTATTATAGATTTTTATATTTTTCTACTTTTCTAGTAAGCCAATTGTAATATGATCGGGTTCATTTTCCTAAAATGTCCCTTAAAGTTCTTGAGTTTTTTTTACATCAGAATATATATCTAATATTATCATGTTACTCAAAGTATAAAGATAACTACTAGTAGTTAAAGTCGTCTCTATGGTAGTTAATAGGTGCCACATGTCCACAAGTTTTTTGCACCCATAAACAGTTAAATGACGGACACGCCCTTGAATGACACGTTTTACTTTCATTAATTTAGTTCTTTTTTTAAATTTATTTTTATTTGAACGACCCTCAGAACTTTATCGTAATGATAAACGAAAAAAAAAGAAGGTTTCGATCATGGGCGGGCTCAAGGATATACGGTAATATCTTAAATGTCAAGATCTAGTTCCTGATTTGGGTGTTGCTACACGACTTTATTTACGATTCATTAAAATTGAGACAGAAGCTATTACAAAATTAATGAACAATAAATGTTAAGTGCGCGACAGTTTATATAGTTACATAATGAACAGCCTGATTTAATATTATTATTTTCGGAAAAATTTAAAAAAAAAAAATTAACAATTTTCATTTCGAATCTGTTTCGAAAGGAATTGAAGGGAAAAAAATTGTTGGCCCATTTAATTTGCCTGGGAACATCGATGACCCAACACAAAGACTCTTGCTTAAGGACATTGCTAATTGATTGTAACAGAAAAGCGGGCGCNTTCATTTCAATATATGACTGTGATTAAGATCACTTGACTTTACATTATCCTTTCGGAATACTTTTGAAAATATTTTAAAAATTTATACTATTACTATGAAACACTATATATGCTTTGGAAGTTTATTAAAATTAAAAATATTGTGACATTAACATTAAATATATTACCAAGTAAGACAAAGAAAGTTGTGGCCGTCGGCCATAAAATTGTATAAAAATATGTATTAATTTTAGTTAGTTTTAACTTTTTCTTTGTTCCTTTGTTTCTCACTTTTCCTAGAACTTTCCCTTCCAACCTTTTTCCCTTGGGTGGGATTACCAATTCCAAGAAATGAGAGTAGAACAAAGGGTGAACTCCTTTTCCTTTTGCTCTCCAGCCTTAGGGTAGGACCCTAAGGCTGGAGAACAAAAGGAAAAGGAAAGTCTGGGTCGAGCACTTGAGGAGAACGAACGAGATAAGGTAGGGTTCATATCATGTGTAGGACGACCGGAGACTACGAGACTTTGATAAAAAGAAATTTGGGCTCGAATTCTGAAGAAGAAGAGTAAAGAGGAGGTAGCGCTCTAGATTGAGTATAAAGCAATTGGAGGCTACGTGAAGCCAGAGAACTTGCAGGAAGAAATTCCTAAATGGAAACATTGAAGAGAGCCACAGAAAGAACCATACGAGAGGTCCACAGGAAGGACGAGAAGTAACATCCCAAGTAAAGTTCCAGTGTAGTATCCCACCCAAGATTGTGAACACAAGAAAATCCCGGGTATTTCCATCTTCATCTTAAACTATTCTTATCTGTCTATTCCTTCTTTTTCCTTCTTTAGTTGTAAGTAGTATAAGGATTAGTTATAAGTACGAACCTGTTCGAAGCAAAAATAAATAACTTTGTGTCAAAAAAATATCTGGCGAGTATTTATTTTGTAATTTTCCTCTCGCGGGACTTTGTACTTGTCACAACAAACACCACAAAGTCATTGTCCATGCTGTTTATACGTGTTGGCAACAGAGTGATTATAAATTTCATACTTAGAACGGGGAATAGCTGGGACATTGGTAGAAAAACACTGCTTTTTGAATAAAAATGCTGACAAATAGTGCTGGCATAGGAGGGGTGAGAGATAGTTCTGATGATTTTACATATCTACCAATCTACCTCTGTACTGGGTAGTTGTGCAATAGAGGATAAAACTGTAACAGATCCTCTTCTTTTAATATCATTTTTTATGTTTGGTGAACCTCTAATGAAGAAATCTTAAGGTGTATCCAACATAAGCTATGTTGATGCCAGTTTCCTTGTTTTTGGCAGGCAAGTTAAACAAAGAATATTGATAAATTTTGAATAGTTACATAAACAAGTTATTTTGTTTTTTGCTTGTAAGTGAAGAAAATGCTTTAAAAGAATAACAACGAATATTTTATTGAACCTATTAAATATTAAATTTAACATCGAAATCAGAATTCAGAATTCAAATTTTCCTAAGTTATTTCTAATTCCAAAGCGGCGGGCTGCCATCTTAACAGATGAAAACTTCGGCCATAACCTGGCTATTATCAAAAATTCGAAAAAGTATTTAATTATTAAATTACCTATTAAATATTAAATTTGAAATCGAAATCAGAATTCAGAATTCAAATTTTCCTAAGTTATTTCTAATTCCAAAGCGGCGGGCTGCCATCTTAACCGATCTGGAAGACCCGGGATCGAATCCGGACGAAATGGTTAGTCCGGATATTTCAGGTACTATCTTTCACCATCCGCTACCCCACTACGGGCCTGGCCAAACCCGTTATGGGTTTCCTAAAAAGAAACTTTCTCAATGCACACAGGATGGAAAGAGTTTCAAATACTGTAAAATAATACACCAGTAAACAATATAGCCTATTAATTATTGTAATTAAATCAATGTATTTTTTAAAATAAACCATTTTTATTAAGAAGCAATTTCTCAAATAAGACATTTGACAATCTGGCGTTTCAATCATTCCTGCTATACTGAACTTATGTTATATCTTATAATAATGTCATCACCGCAGGATAAAGTTTAAGACTACCGATTTCTTTTGAATTATCAGAAAAATAATTCAACACCCGAAAATCCCGAATGCTGTTTACATTTCATTCAAGCAAGCAAGTTTCATCATCTGTATTGTTAGCATCTAGAAGCTTGAGAGTTAAGGTGATTGCTTACTACTTTAAAGTCATCTCTGGTATCGATTATATTACTGATGTGAATTCTTCGTCAATAATACGATGTAAAGTAAAAAATCGTATAAGAAATCATAAATTACTACAACAGATTTTAAATCATGAATTTTAATCGCATGATTTAAATTCGTACTCATCTTTACACAACGTTTCTTAAAAATTCTAAAAAAAATAATAACTTTTTTGTTAATTTTAAGCCAAGCTTTATCTTAAATGTCATTATGCTCATGATTAATGACTTTATTGAAAACAATTCTAATTTCTCCACCTAAAAAACGAAAAAAAGCAGATTTTGTACTGGATACAATTTTCTACATTTTTCTATCAGTTACCTCAATAAGTCAATTTGATTTTATCACTATAAACGCAATAATTGCTAACTAGATAATAGGCTTTATCTAAATACCTGCCGGACATATTTTTAAATACTGTATTTCCTTCATAGATTTACAATAGGAAACGAAAACGTATTACTTTCATTTCTAANAGGAAGATTATGATTTTCTGGATCAGGCTGATTAAACCATAAAAACCATTGATCTGAAATTTGTTCAAAAGAAGAAACAATTCCATGAAAATTCCTTAAATTATTTAATTCTGAAATACTATCCCAAGATGATGCATTTAGCCATTTTGAACAAGGATTAATAATTTGATTTTTTCTGTTCTGAACCTGGAAATATTGAATTATGTTAATAATAATTTAAAAATACCTTATTCATATTATTTACAATCTTTACTTTTCCATAACACACCATAGATAAATAAACAATCTTAAATGTTTTGCAAATTATATTATAGATAATCTCAAATTTATGTCATCAATTGTCTTTTTTTCATATAAACAATGGAGTTCTCGATTTAAGGTAAATAAATTTCATGGAATATCATTATATTTTCCTTATATTCAAAAACTAATTCTGTAATATTTGATAACATATCTAGAAATGATATATATGTAGTTATTAAGTCATGGTCATAAATGTTCCTATCACTATTTTTTCAAAATCAAAATTATTGACTAGAAATGTGCATAACTTTCTGAGACCATTGCTAAAAATACAGAACTTAATTAACTTACCTAAAAGATTTTTATATAAAATAAAAATCATGAAATAATTAATTCTGTGTGGCATATTAAGTTAGAACATCATGTATTTGAGGCAGTGCAAACAATTAGCTTCAATATATGCTTTAATAATTGTATCATTCATTTATATTGACCAAGTGAGTGAGGATTGATAAATAGATTCAGTTGTTTGTATTCCTCAATACATACTACCTCCTGACAAAACATTCTATTTAAGTAAATTTTTTCACATCAATTATAATTGTAGTGATAATGCAGTAATTTACTGTAGTTTATGAGGCATGAAGCTCACACAAAGACTTTATTTATTTAACAACAATTTATTTTTCATGAATACATTATACACATAGGTCACATAGACAACAATTTCTCATGTGAGACGATTGTTAATTTTACGTTGATGCCAAAACTTATCAACTATATTAATCTATCTTATATATTAGGAAAAGAACTAAAGAAATAAGAAATTAATGTAGTCAACCATGATTAAAAAGTCCAAAACAATTTGATTCAATTTATTCATATTTCACACACAAAAAAAAAAAAAAACACTCAGAAGTTCAACTAAAATTCAAATGGTACTATGCCTATGTCCATTCACTGGATCCTTGCTGTTCTGTGTACTTCTCTTTCTCAGCTAAGATTAAATGTACACAAAACCCACTGAAATAATCATATATAAAACCAGGAATTCAGTCACAGTCAAAAACTTTGGATTTCTTGGACTTCTTTTTTATGTTTTTGATGGACACATATTACCCTTTTTTTTATACTCTAATACTTCTGATTTTTTACAATCAACACTGCTCCTGTTTTCTACTACTAAGTTCCTCACTTCTAAGATCAAAACTCACTTCCGTAATTCCACTGTCCCACTGATTTTTATAGTTTTCAAAAAACTTCTTCCTGATTGTCCAATCATCATTCCTTGACCAGATATGGTTCTGATTTGATATATGAAAACAAAAGAAGGAAATGTGAGATAAGAATGGACAGGAAAGGACAGCATTAATACCAATCATCAAAATACTAGATTTGTGGTCTTAAGACTATGTGGTTTAGTTCAGTGTTTCTTAACAGGGGGGCCGCGGCCCCTGGGGGTCTGTAAGAAGTTTGCCGGGAGGCCGCCAAATTATGCAAAATTTCCTTCAGAATATAATAAAAAGAAAATTGATGTATAACCAAATATCATATTGAAAAGTGAAATAAGAAAGTTTTTGTATTTAGTTTTTTTTATTTATTTCTTATTTCTTCCTACATACAACTTTGTTAGTACAGAAGAAATAAATGCAAATATGCTACTTACACCGCAGTATTTACTTCTTTTATTCCAAAGTAATTCTAAGAAACTATTAATGCTTGGAATTTTAAAAATAAAGCAATAATAAAAAAATCNTTATTATTATTATTATTATTTATATTATACGCGAGATATCTTATTTTGTATACAATATAAACTAAAATGCGTATAGTAAAGGGCTTAAAAAATTATGTTTTTAAAGTAAATTTATATTTATTAAATGTCTTGCATACATAATTAGTTAAATTGATATTAAACCTTTATTTTTTCAATATTATCAATTCTTATTGTAACAAATAAACTAAAAATCTCAAAAACATTTCATGAAAAACTAGCTTTGGAGCAGTAGCGGATCCAAAAGAATCCAAAGGGGACCTAACTCAAAAAGTATAAGTAATTAAATAATGAATAAAGACTTTTTGTTAACATGTGCAAGACGATTGTATTGTGGATGATCGGATGAACCATATTTGCTACCATTTAAAAACATTTTTAAGTCCGAATAAATTAATTTTAATTTTTTTGTACGTCAATGACGAGGGTTTAAGCCTCTTGTAGCCTTCTTAGATCCGTCCCTACTTTGGAGAGATGTTTCCAATATAAGTTGCCTTTATGTTCTGAACACTTTTGCTACTCATATATGGTCATATAAATTAGAAGACATCATTAAACAAATATTGCATTAATTCAATAATAATATAAAATATAATTATTATAATTTTAGATAACGGTAAATATGCCACATTCGTAAGCATAACACATTTAATACAACTTACAACTGGTTTGGTAGACGCTATTACGCCAATGATGATTTATGAACAAAGTTGTTTAAATCAAAATTTAAAATTAATTAATAAATAGCTAACATTTATTTATTCTAACGAAATAATCGTAATAAATTACGTATAGAATAAACTAAACGAGCAATTACCGGTATTTGTCATATCGTCACAATGCCGTGATGCAATATTTAATCATATATTTAATTTATAATATATCTTATTCAATAATTCGTTATTAAAAATGATATTACCATCTTTTTAAATGATATTTTTAATAAAAAAAATAATTTCATTAACTTTAAACTTTATTAAAGATTATTAGAAGATGTGGAAGTATAAACTGCATCATTGGTACGTTAATTATATTCCGGATTCAATTTATTTCAGTCGTATTTTTAGGCAAAAATGAACTCGATATATCACGAAATTTAGAACACGGATATCAAAAATAGTACCAACAAAATAAAAATATATTAAAATCTTCCTTGCGATCCAATTAAATATCTTTCAAGTTTGATCTGATTGGTCGAATACATTAAAATCTGGGGGAATTCTGCCTTTGATAAAAGCAAACTAAATTATTTTTCGTTAAGGTAATACTATAAAAAATTCAATACAAATATTTGCCAGAAAATATATTTCTTAATTAACAGCATTAAATTGTCGAAAATATAAATTAATAATTCATTAAGCCGATTTATTAGTCGATGAAATAAATATTTAAACATGACAAAATATTTTATATATGCAAAATTAAATATTATAAATTTCCATAATATTTTTGTGAGTGTTAATGGGAATTAAGACCATCAAAACTCAAAAACAATGAAATATTTATCATTTTTTTTTACTGAAATAAAGCTTTTAAGGATTATATATTTTAAAATTCAAATAATATTTAATATTTGATTATTTTTCTTTATAGAAATGTTTTGCTTACACAAGAGTCAAAGATATAATTATTTAAAAAGATTAAGTATGATTGTCCAAGCATTTGAAAGGTTTGAAACTTATGTGTGTAGTTGCAGCAAATGTTACAGGTAAGTCTACATCTGGGTCCATTTTTCTCTATATTTTAACGGATTCTACTAAAATTAATACTTTTACACTTTATATTAGTAAAATATAAGATATATTTATAATTAGATTAATCTCAGAAACATTTAATTTATTGATTTTCTTATATGAAAATTTAACAAATAAGTTATTATTAAGTTTAGATTATTATACAAATAATAAATATATATTAAAATATTTAATTTTTAATATTTCTCTTATTAAGTTAATTTACAAAGTATAGTATGTAAGAATTTTTAATTGTTATTTCTTCATTAGTACAAATTACATAAAACTTAACTATAAGTTTAATATTCACTGTAAGTGCTTGACTCCTATAGCCTATTGGATTTTTAACAATAATTACAGTGAACTCTCACTAATCCGAAATAAGGTTAATTCAAACTGATATTGTTCGGTTTTCCGTTAAATGTTCCAGCAAAACCAAAAAGAAATCATAAATTATTATTTTCTTTTTTTCAAAAACGTGACGAATTTATAAGATCAGTATATAGTAGTCTACTACACATTAAAATTTGTAGTAGGCTACTTAATAACTTAACTAGTACTAAACATAAACATATGTATCAAATATAGTATAGGCCATAGGAAGGGAGAAAATATAAACTGCAATTCTTACATAGTTTTTTCAACGTTTTCAATTTCTAAATCTCTCTGGGTAGATAGAGACGTGCATTGCCGGGAAAGGAGAAAGGCCCAATACCTTAGAGATGACTCATGTCCCCCGTGGAGAAGTTTATTGATTTAGTCTGACAGTGTTGCATTCTAGTAATTAATTTGAAATTAGAATTGTGTTCATAACGTTGACAGCAAAAAGTGGTCCGGCCAAGGCCGGATTGGCCGGAGCTACTCCTATGCCTTTATATTAGTATTTGTTTGTAGTCCTTTTCAACTAATTTTTTTATATATAATTTCGACAATCCGAACAGTTCTGTACAATAATAGGTTCGGATCAGCAAAAGTACATTGTATTGAATATTTGAAAAAACTATAATTTTCATTTCAATTTTCAAAGAAAACAATAAAATTTTTATTAATTTGTTATCCTAGTTTATATTTTTTGTCTTCGATATTATTCATAATTTGTAATTTAGTAAATGAATTTTTTAGGTATTTCTTGTTTAAGAGTATTTTCTGTAAACCTAATCATCTGTTCTTTACAATAGGTTGATTATGGCAGACAAGAGAAAACCTAGTTGGCATTTCGATGCTTCAGACATAAACGTCAATCAACATCCTTCAGTGAAGAAATTAACTCCTGTTGAAAAATGTTATATGCTAGGTGTAGAACACGGTGATTTGGCAACAGTCAAAAGGTATAGCCTAATTAACACGTGGTAATGGAAGAAGACACAAAGTTATTATAGAATTATAGATAATATAAAATGATAAATGACTAGAAAGTCATATAACGCGATCGAAGAGCAAAAATAATCCGACAAATCTATAGTATTGTACATAAGCTACAAGAGTTTTAAACTGCGTAAGTATAAAACACCTAAATACTAAATACTAAACACCTATTACGTATTTAGGTGACAATGAGCATTGTTACTGGTTTTAAAATAATTTAAATAATAGCAAACAATAGTAAATTGACTTTTTTGCTCTTTGAATAAATGTGACGATAATTAATGATATAGATTAGTATAGAATAAAAAAAAACAATGCTTTATTATAGAATATATAATAAATTTTAAATCTGGTTACTAATGTTTTCCTTTTGGAATCTACTTATATCAAGAATATTTGATTTCCAAATGAAAGTATAATATATAAAACTTAATTTTTACCACAAGTACATGTTTTTGAATAACTACGTTAAAAATACATGACATGAATTATTCTGAAACGTAAAAATATGCTTATTGTTTATTTTTAAAATGTTTACAAATCTATACTTGCAATCTATACATGCAATTTTTACTAATAAAATTACTACACAACCAATACAAAATTGATTTATTTAGTAAATAATTAGGTGTATAAGTGAGCATTTTTTTTCATTTCGTTGCTTGTTTTGTATAAAATAGAATAAGGATTGATAATGTGGTGCTAGATTTTGGTCTTCACTGAAATGCTCAAATATTACTAACATGAATGAAAGCATACTATCCCGTGCTTGGTATATCAGCACACTCTTATTTCTGGCATAAAATTTTTAGTATAACTACAATTAACCACAAATTTGGTAGTCAGAATCTGGTAATTTGGTGACAGGTAGAGATAATAAGAATTGGCAATGTGATGATAGCTAAAATAACTTACTACTTTTCTGAAAATCGTTTTTATTTTCATTTTATTTGCACATTTGTCTACTCGCCGTCAAACACCTTGCCTGCAAATGAATAAGTCATCATATATGATCAAGTATCAACAACAAACCTCATATATCACAAGAAATTTTATAGGTAATGTGATGATATTACATATACAGGGTGTATTTTTATCTTGAGACAATGAGATATCTTAATTGGATCTCATTATTTTGGAAAAAGGTATAGACAAAAGTTGTAGGGTGTCGAGGGGGCAACAATTAGTGACCTCAGACGTGATCGTGACCTTGCGCTTCAAGGTCATTTGGAGGTCAAGTCTGTTTTTTTCAATGGGAACACATATTTTTGACTGCAGAAATGGAAAGAGCAGGAAATTTAACATTCAGCTATACCCTTGATCTTAAGGTCTAGGCCAAAGGTCATAATTATTTTAAGGTTAAAATTAAAAACTTTTACTAATGGGAAACCATATTTTTTATTACTGGAATAGACAGGGAGGTAAAATTTACATTTACATGGAAAAAGCGGAAAATTTCACAATCAGCTATGACCTTGAATACTCCGAATTTGACCTCTAAAGGTCATCTCAAGCTTGATAATTTTAAGCGCAGCTCAACAAATGCATCGAAGTGGAAAAGCATCATTTTGAATATTTGTTATAAATTTTCCCCAAAACCAATATCTCAAGCAAAGGTGAGAAGTAAAGTGACTCACCGAAAACATGCACCCCAATAGTGAAAGGCAATGTGACTAACTGAAAATAAGCACCTTAAATGGTGCAGAAAACTACTATATCTATATTGTTACTCCTGGTTAATGCTAAAAGTAGTGAATGCTTTTAAAGGTGAAAGTAATAAGGTTGTGAAAAAATGTAAATTTTACCTCCCTATCTATTCCAGTAATAAAAAATATGGTTTCCCATTAGTAAAAGCTTTTAATTTTAACCTTAAAATAATTTTGACCTTTGACCTAGACCAGGCATGGCCAACATATGGCCCGTCTATTGAATTTATATGGCCGGCGATCAATCTTTCAATATTAACTACTGAAGTCCAAATAGCTCGATGAAAAATTCTGACGCCTAAAAAAAAAGTCAACAACTCGCTGTGCGTTTAGAGTTAACCCTACATTACAAATCTCGTAAGTACGGCGTAGAATGTTGATAAAGCGTGATAATATTAAAAATGTATCTGTAATCTCTATCTACAATTTAGTCTCTACGGGGTGACACCACAATGAAATCTCGCACCACCTCAAAATCTTCCTAGGGCAGCATCTGGTTTGGCCCGTGGAAAAAGTTTTCGTTCCAATTTGGCCCGGGGGCAAAAACTGTTGGCCACCCCTGACCTAGACCTTAAAATCAAGAGTATATCTGAATGTAAAATTTCCTGCTCTTTCCATTTCCAGGGTCAAAAATATATGTTCCCAATGAAAAAACCTGAGTTGACCTTCAAATGACCTTGAAGATCAAGGTCACGTCTGAAGTCATTAATTGATTGCCCTTCGACACCCTACAACTTTTGTCTCTACCTTTTCCCAAAATAATGAGATCCAATTAAGACATTTCATTGTCTCAAGATAAAAATACACCCTGTATACACAGAACTTATATCAAACTACTCGTGGTATCATCAAAACGTAATCAGCATTTCTGGTCGCATTTCACAACATAACAAGAAAAATTCACTTAAAAACTTACTGTCCCAGAAGCTTACTCATCACTTAAAAACAAAAATCGGTGGAAAAAATTGAACAGTGTCTAACGAATAGAAGAAATACTGCTATCGTTATCATTTTAACAATGGCCTAAAAGAAATTCTGCCTTTTCCAAGCTCTAATTTAATTTAATTTGAAACATTAAACTCTTAAAGTATTTAAGTACTGTAATACAAAAAGGGCTCACTCACATTATCATACCGCAATAAAGACCAAAAATTTAAAATAGATTTTTATCGTCATTTGTGGTACAAATTGTAACTATCTCTAATAGTAATCTAGTGATTGTTTGAGGAAACGTCAGACGTTTCTACAAACAACGTTATATGAAAACTTTATTATTGTTGTTCAGTATATTTTTTCGTCTTGTTTCAATATTTAGATGTTACAAATAAAGGGCCAAATAATGGGACCTATTTCATATTCTGCAATTTATGTGTATCAATTTGTATAATCATTAAAACTGTATACTCGCCTTGTAGACAACTATGTATTCACGGATTTTAAATTTATTTTTTAAGGATATTAGAAAGAACAGTTAAAGATTCGACATCGATTAATATTGATTGTGTAGATCCATTGGGTCGATCGGCAGTAATAATAGCAATTGATAATGAAAATTTCGAAATGTTAAAGTTATTATTGCTGGAAGGAGTTCAAGTAAAAGATGGACTTCTGCATGCTATTAATGTTGAATACGTAGAAGCTGTTGAACTTCTTTTAGATCACGAAGAATGTATAGAAACTGGAGAAAAATATGTAAGAATGATATTTATATATCTTTTAACTAATTTTAACGATTAAATTTACACAATAGTTTTTATTTCAGAGCTGGGAAACTGTGGATAAAGATATAGCAATGTTTTCTCCTGAAATTTCACCTCTTATGTTAGCTGCACACAAAGATAATTACGAAATTCTTAAATTGTTACTCGATCGCAATGCTACCATGCCAATGCCTCACGAGGTCAAATGCAAATGTAACGAGTGTTTAAATGCTGTACATGAAGATTGTCTTCGTCATTCGCGAACTAGAATCAACGCTTATCGTGCATTGTCGTCGCCATCTTTGATTTGTCTGACCAGTTTCGATCCTGTTTTGACGGCTTTTGAACTTAGTGGAGAATTAAAACGACTCAGTTTAATCGAGAATGAGTTTAAAGAAGAGTACTTGGTAATTTTATGCTACAAATTTCTTATTTTTAAATTTTCAATTAAAAAAATTCATTATTGTTAATTATGTGATTCCACATATTTATATTTAGATATTAAGAAAAACTTGCCAAGAATTTGCAGTGGCTCTTTTAGACCACGTGCGTACCTCCGATGAGTTACAAGTTATTCTAAGTCACGACACATCTGATCAAATAATCAAAAATCAAAGTTTATTGTCAAGAATAGAATTAGCCCTTAAATGTGATCAAAAGAAGGTAAGAATTTTTTTCTATTTAAAGCTAATAGTGAATATAAATATAAAATGGATAACAAATTGAACAGTAGAACCTTATAGTTTCATGAATAGATTTTTAATAATTGTTTTCAGTTTGTCGCTCATCCAAATGTCCAGCAATTGTTAAGTAGTCTCTGGTATGAAGGATTGCCTGGGTTTAGACGATCTAATGTTTTTCAAAAATTATGGCAAATAATTAAAATTGGAGTGCTGTTTCCTGTATATTCATGGATTTATATGATATGCCCAACAAGTTCTTCGGCTAAATTAATGGAGAAACCTTTTGTTAAATTCATCGTTCATGCCTTCTCATATCTATTTTTTCTATGTATGTTCATTTTTACTCCTCTCTTTACCAGATATTTCTCGTATTTTATATTAGTTTTATTTTTATTTTTTGAGTTTTACTTATCTTGGCCTCTCAACGTGTGGAGACATTGATAATAGAACTTTTCGGTACAGAGGAGATGAAATTTCAGATGACAGAATCTCTAAAAAAGCAAAGAGGAAATTTACCAACAATTATAGAAATAAGCATACTCATTTATGTAATTTGTAAGTTTCTTATTATTTAAAAAAAACTAAGCGTTTTTCTCGCTGAATATTTTTTGTGCTGAATATAAATAATTTTGAAAACTATTTTAGCATATATCTGGCAGGAAACAAGAGAATTATGGGCGCGTGGTATCGTAGAATATTTTCAAAATACCTGGAATATCATTGATTTCATTAGAAACACGCTTTACGTGCTAACTATAATACTACGTGGTTGGGCTTATATTCAGGTAAAATATTAAATATATATATATTAATATTAACTATAAAATTAGCTTTCTGACTAATATTTCATTTAGGCAAACTCAGAAATTTCTAAATATCCAGATAATGCGTTTATTCCTAGAGAAGAGTGGGATGCTTTTGATCCAACTTTAATAGCAGATGGCTTGTTTGCAGCAGGGAATATTTTTTCGTAAATACAAACAAATCTTTTTTTTTTATTATTATTAAATATAAAAAAGAGAATTATTAATTTTATGTATTTGTATTCCTAAAATAGTGCATTTAAATTGATTCATCTATTCTCTATCAATCCTCATTTGGGTCCTCTTCAGGTATCATTAGGAAGAATGGCCATCGACATTGTTAAATTCTTTTTCATCTACACACTTGTGCTATTTTCATTCGCATGTGGTCTTAATCAGTTGTTATGGTATTATGCAGACATGGAGAAAAAAATCTGCTACGATTCGGTAACCGGACAAGCCAAGTGGGATAAAAATAGAGATTCCTGCTTGGCATGGAGACGATTTTCAAAGTATGTTTAGCTTATTTTCTTAAATTCATTTATAGTATTGTTTCTAAAAACAATAATTTCGTTTAAGCTTATTTGAATCGTCCCAAAGTTTATTTTGGGCAAGTTTCGGGCTAGTCGATCTGGCCAATTTTGAATTAACTGGTATTAAAAGTTACACTCGATTTTGGGGAATGCTAATGTTCGGCTCATATTGCGTCATCAATGTTGTAGTTCTACTAAATCTCTTAATTGCTATGATGAGTAATTCGTATCAAATAATATCGGTAAGTCCGATTTTCAACTTAAAATATATTTTTCTCGTTCTAAATTGAATTTTGTGTTATTAGGCGAGAGCTGATACTGAATGGAAATTTGCAAGAACAAAGTTATTTATGGATTATTTCGAAAAAGGTAATACTGTACCACCTCCATTCAACATTCTTCCCACGGTAAAAATATTAATGAAATTATGCAAATCAAAAAACATGGATGATGCTGAACAAGGAAATAAAGTGAGCATTTTAGTTTTATTGATTTTAGATGATAAAAATAAATAAATAATTATATGCTTTCAAGCTTAAATATGAGCTCGAATAATAAGTTATAAGAAACGAGCAATTCTTTATTCTTTATTGTGACATCGTCATAATGCCGGACTGCGATTTTTAATCATATTCTTGATTTTTCAATTCAATATATATGTTCTCCATCTCAAATTTATAGTGTCTTGCCCCTGTGCATTGTTTTCCTGATAAGAGCACAGTCATGCCAGTCATCTATATAATTCCATTCAGGGAAAATTTTTTAAATTGAAGTCACGTGATTTCCTATTTAGAACGGAAGTTTATATATAGTTAATCGGGGCCTACTGCACCTAAGCCTTCCATATCTGGTCTTGAATCTCGTCCAATTAACACCAGTCTCGATATTAAGAACGGACAGACAACAGAAAGCGAAGAGTCGTACAATGTTGGGCTGCGATTTTTTTAAATTGCAGCCCAACAATCTATGATTATATTTTCGCTTTGCACTTTCTCATGACATTTCAACTTATAATTTATTATAAAAGTCAGAAATATATTTATTAACATAAAATAAATATTACTGTTTGCAGTATTTACATATTATCAAAATGGAATGATTTACAATGTCAAGTATAAATGTAAGAAATTCAAAATGTTAATTGAGAGGGCTTCAAAAGTCAGAGTCCAGAGCAATCGTCCTTCTCGCCCCTTTAAAGTTCTCACTGCTTGTAAATCTTTATATAAATTAATACTTAATTCTCCGTATAAATCAAAAAATTAAGTGTTATATCGTTTTATATAAATGGAATAAGTAGTAAAACTCTATTGTAGATACAATAAGAAATTTATTTAACAGAATTAATTTCGAATAAATAATAATAAAAACATGGCATTATCTAAACATCAGTAAAAATAAATAACTACACAAAAACGTGAGGTAAAACATTTATTTTCTTTAAATTTAAATTTTGACTAATGTAAATTTACGATAACATTTACTGTAATTGATAATATATAGTGATATAACCATTTTATTGTATTTGAAATAAATATGAAAATAACCTACATTTTGTAATAAAAATCGACATGCAGATGATAAATTTTTTAACTCGCACTTTCTATTAATATTTATATATGTCTAATGTTTGATTTTATTTAAAAAATTACTATTAACATTATATATTCTGTATATATCGCATATATTCCGGCATATATAAACTTATTATATACCAGAATGTAATATGCAAAGTACTGTTCCTCCAAAATATTATAATTCAAATTAACTTTTAATTAGTTTTCGGCAAATATAAAATGTACTCGATATTAGAATTAGTTTTAAAATAATTTTATATTTTTAATTATTATAATAATGAAGTTCATCTTCAGTATACTCTAATTAACTCTAAAAGTATTTTACATTGCCGAGGAATATTCCTTAAAGAGACCATTTAAAGTTATATTAGTTTATAAAGTTCATATTTACTTACTCTACATTAATTACATACTTCATCGACTGGATAATGAATAAGACGACATCAAAATCAATAATTCTCATATGCAAATGATTTCTTATACTGATGATATCTTACTTGTATCTACTAACCACAGCTGTGGAAAGGCAAGAACAGAGGAGGCATGTGGCCAGAGCGCAGAGATGATGAGGCTCACATACGAGTATGAAAAATTATATTATGAAATATAATATGCATTATATTAATTAAAAAAAACACTTTTTACACTACAGTCTACAGTATTCAAGTCTTATATTGATCCAATTCGTGTGACACATTTATTAAAATTCTTGAGAAATATACACTGTATTCGTAAAATCTATCATTTGTTCATACGCAATGTGCTTGGAAGTAGGAAAAATACTCGTTTTTATTCATATTTTGAAAATATTAATTTTATTATGTAAATTACTACTCATTTCGATCCAACCATATATAAAAGTATCTTTCATCTTCAACGGTTAACCAAAATTAACAGTAACTTGCCTGTAAAATTATCAAGGAAACAATTGGTTTGTAGCAACAGACACATTTTGTTAATATTTTACTCTTTAAATTTGCGAAACCTGCAGTAGACCTGACATATTATCAAAACTTACTATTCAAGAATGACTTCTATTAAGCTAAATATCAGAATGTTCTCGTTCTAAAAATGGTTCTAAATTTTTTCTTTATATACTTTAATACCTTTTACTGACTCTTAGCATACATTACTGGACGATGCGAAAATCATTATTTTACAGCTTCTTCTCAACTATTACGTTATTAAATAGTCTCTACACAAAAAATCAATCTTCTTCCTATTGAAAAGAATCTTCATTCTTCAGTCTTTTCAATAGTGTACTTTTTTAACTATTGATTATTATTTATGCTTTATTTGGTAATTTGACGTCACTCACATATTTATGGAATGCCATCTTTTCGCACAAAATTCAACTTTGTTTCTATCATCAATCATCCTAAGGAAAACTTTTACTCTAAACAATGTAGTACAGTCTTTCTAATCATCAATTTATCATTTTTGTATTCAAATTATCAATCTGAATATAAGACCCCATCACAAGCGGTTTCGGGTTTACACTAGTGACAATCCGAAGGAAAAAAAATGTAAAACTAAAAATAATAAAATAATTAAAACTGGGTTTTACACCGAAACTAAAACTAAAATTAAAAGTACAATCAAAATTAATATGCAATATATTATATTCCACACGTCAAATCAAACCAAACTGTGGTTGGCACAGCAAAATTGAAGGGTCCTCCTCTGTATAGTCCAAATTTAGCCCTCCATCGGATTTTCATTTATTCAGACCTTTAAAGAAATTTTTGGCGGGGAAACGCTTTGCAGATCAAGAGAAATTGGAAGATACCGTTCTGGACTACTTCAAGCAACAGTACCATGAAGGGATGTTTAAAGTAGTGTCACGTTGGGATAAATGTCGCAACGTTTACGGCGATTATGTCTAGAAATAAATAAAAGTACTGTATGCAGTTTTTGTGGAATGTATTAAATACAGTAAGACCCTGCTTAACGTTGCCTCGCTTAACGCTGATTCAATATAACGCGGTCTGCTTGACGCCTAAAAAACGCTCAAAATGTATGCTAATTCAAAATAACGCGGCATTTCATTGATTCGTATATAATACGATTATTCCCAAACTCGAACCAATCAGCAAAAGGTGGCAATTCATCGTAGCACTGTACTTCCCTTAAATCCATGTTTGTTTTGTGCAATTTTGGAAAAAAATAACATCATGGATGCCACAGGAAATAGCGACTTGGCTTGGAAAGAATTAACTGATAAATGCATGAACGGAGCGTGGAAGAAGTTATGGCTGAAGGTATCCAAAAATTCTCATCGAGAAGAGCCTATCGCTGTATCATTAGGTTGACAAAATTGCCAACTTAATCGATACAGGAGACGTAGACGAGCAGAATATTTGGGAGTTACTGCAGGTTTCTGGTAAGAGCCTTACCAACGATGACTTCAAGAACTAGCAGAACAAGGAATCCATGTAGAACTGGAAAATAGTGATTCTGAAAACGAAGAACCCAAAAAATTTCTCTACAGATTTTCTTAGTAAAAGTTTGGTAACGATAACCGAAATCGTTGATCAAATTTTAGTGAATGATCTAGATTTTGAAAAGAGTGCAAAAGCAAACAGAAGCGTTTTCGATGCGATCTTCTGCTACCGACATTTGCTTAAGGAGAGAAAAAAACTACAAGTGAAACTTCACGACTTTCTGAAAATCTTTTTTTTTTTTTTTTTGCAATAAAAGTCAGTACCTTCATCACAAAAAATGAACTAATTAATATATTACTATACATTTCTGTGTGTTATTTAACATATATTATTATATAAATTAATATAAAAATAACAAAGTAAATTTTTATTATTTTCGGTGGCATGTTCCCCTATCCCTATTTACTCTATGTTAAAATGGTCTCATTTAACGCTGTTTCGCTTAGCGCTTTGTCGTCTAGGAACGCATCCCCGCTTTAAGAGGGGTCTTACTGTATTTTCTTTAATTGTAAATGTTAGTGTAATTTTGGCCTGTACCTTTAATAGCGGACTCCTCACGTATATTGCATTTGTAGACGTTTTTATGGACGAAATACAGCTAAACAGGTAAAAAAAAAAGTTTTGTTTTGGAGTCAGAAATAGATTAATCCATTTAACATTGTTTCTTATGGGAAAATTTGTTTCGGTTTTCGAACAACTTTTAGGAACGAATTAAGTTCGTAAACCGAGGTTTGACAATAACTGCGGGCTAAATAAATCATCGCCGTGTTTTATATTGATAAAGTCTCGCAGCATCTTGCTCTGGTAAAGCGCTACTATGATTCATTTCTTTGTTTTGCATTAAATTCTGAGATTCGCAAGAGTCTTTGAATGGTGTTCTCGCTTGTGACACATTGTGTCCATGTAGTAACAGTGTTTCTCTATTTAATTAAAGCAAATTACTTTTCAGACATGGTTCCAATTTAATATTGTTACTTATTGTTAACATACTGTTTATTTGCCTTATTTATATAAAAAATTAAGATAGGTATGTTAGTAAATAAAATACTTAATTATTAGTGGGGTTCATTATGTTATGCGAATTTCCGTTTAAGAAAGAGATCTTAGTAGGTATTGCTCGCGTATAGAGGGATCCTACTGTATCTCATCATGAGAATGAAGTATCTTCATTTATTTATTTCTTACTCTTCATTTACCATTTGTTCTTGTTTGTTCCTCAGTTGAAATTTTAAATTTTAACCTGTACTTTTTTAACTATTGATTATTTGTTTTATTTGAGCACTATAACCGATATTTAATTTTGTACTGATTTCAGCAATTGTATGCCTCTTTTCTACAAGCCATTAGACGTTAATCGTTAATAAAATTTCGTATATTTCTTGTAAATAAACAAGAACTATAGATTCTACAGTAGTACATTATGTTTTTGTGATATTATCAAAAAATAATTCAAACTATTTTTATAATTATACCAAATTATGTTAAACTAAATGTTATGTTTTATTTCAGACAAAGGAAACTCGAGATTTCTTAAACGCGAAATATCAAGTAAGCAAAGTATTATTTTAGAAAAGTTTTATAAAAATTATTTCTATAAACTATTAATTTCTCTGTAATAAAGTATGTGATGAGAAATCTGGTTTGGCGTTACATAACTTCTCAGCAAAGACATGCAGAATTTCATAGTGTGACAGAAGATGATATCAATGAAGTAAGACAAGATATTTTTTCTTTTCGATATGAATTAATGGATGTTCTTCGTGATAGCGGGATGAATACAGAAAGCATCCGTCTGAAGAGATCGGAAAGTAAGTATCTAATAAAATTTTCATAATTAAAATGAACTAATTACAAATAAATTACAAATTTCAGCTCCCGGAAAGAAATCCAAAGTAAGACAACGTCGACTTTTGAAGGATTTCAACATAACTTTAGCTGGAGATAAAGTAGATATCGGTTCCAGTAACAGTACACCTAAGAGAATTGGTCGGGTATCGGGAAGGCGTGGAACAAGTAGTCAAAAATGGCAGGAATTAATTAATGCTTGCAAATCACGAAAAGATAATTTAACAATTCCAAAATCCGAGAGTTGGAAACAGTTATTAGAAGATGAAGTCGACCTGGAGTCCCTTACTAATTCTGCTTTAAATTTAAGAAACAATGATAATCTGGATGACGACGATGAACAAGAAGAAAGGGTGCAGTCGATTTCTCACAATATAGATTATAATTGTTCCAAAGAGGTTTCTATCGCTTGTGAAATTCCAGTTGAAGAGCGTAATATAGACCAACAGCCAATTTTAACCGATGATGCATTAGATCAATTATTTACATTTGAAACTTCGAGCGGAAAGGGTACTGATCAAAATAATTTTGACAGCACATTTTCATCCACTTTCCAAACTGAAGAAGAAAGCAACATACCCTACGAAAAGCTCGAAGCAGACGAATCTTCTCAAGAAATGTTCTCAAACGTATCGATTACATTATCGCCGGAAGATAAAGAATCAACGGATGACAAAAGTGTGATCGTGCACACAGCTTTAGAGGTTTTGTCATTAGAACCACATAACACAGAAAATGAATCTTCAAATGGTATTTCATCGAAATCGGAAAAGAATCACATAAATGATTCGGTTGACAAGGAAAATTTCGAATGGTTGTAAATGTGAACGTTCATGCTTCAGGAAATTTCCTTTAAGCTGCATTTTTAAATATTTTTACAAATGGCATATTTTAAACTTACTTCATTAAATTTAAAATTTAAACTTTAAAAAAAATAGCCGCATCTTCTACAATTAAAAAAAAAACTTAATAATGACCTCGTGACATTCTATTATCCAATCGGAAGTAACGATCTAACGAGCCTGTTGTTTAAAATGTATTATCATACATTAACTATGTTTCGACGGGCAATATAGACTACTTAATTTGTAGAAACATTAGCTACTTGAATTTCTTGAAATCTGTATACTCATCTCAATGCTTCAATCTCTACTTTCTCATAGAAAGTAGGTCGTTTGCTTGTTGGGGAAATTTCTAGTTCTTGATAAGTGTAGTTTTGAAAATAAAATTTATCAAGTTATATTTATACCTCTTTACTTAAATCTTTGAAATAGGGCATTCACCAAAGAATTTTTATTGTACTTGGTTAATATAATAAAGCAGTACTTATGTAAAATCTCTGAGTTCCTTTCTATATTATCATAACTTCTGTTTAGACAAACTGAACTAAGAGGGAACTGAACTTTTTCCATTCCATCATGGGTTCAGTCATATCAATAGAGGAGGGTCTCACAGATCACTCAAAAAAAATCCCTGATCAATTCCAGGTTCCAGAGGTTGATACTAATTGCTTTGATCATTTAATGCCCATCATTACACATTCTTATAATACTTTTTGATTACTATAAGAACAGCAATGATAGATTATGATGGTTGCTTATATTAACCTAATGTACTGTACAGTACTTGTTTCAGTTTCAGCATTTATATTTACCTTTGAATTAGATAATACTGTGTGTCGGATTTTGAATTGTCTTATCAGTTTTCAATATTATGTTGGCATAATCTTTAAAATGATATATATAACAGGATTTCAGGAAACAAATTTTCCTTCTAAACAGAAGTTATACTTCAGTTATGTCATAGATTGCTTGCTATAGGTGGAAACCTAATGATTTTTTCCATGTGTTCATCATATTTGAGATCTTTGACACATTTTACAGATGCATATTCATGACTTGTATCCATGTAGTATCCATCTGTATAACAACTGAAGCTATAGTTAAGATTCCTCTTGTTGCAGAGATTTGCTTATGGACCAAATTTTTTTTTTTAATTTTAGGTAACAAGAAAATATTTATAGGCAACGTATACAGAATAAAGGGAAAAACAAACAAAAAGAGAAATACTATCATACTTACATGCATTTTTTACAAATCATTTGCAAGAATGTGTGTTCTACATATTATGATGTTATAAAATACATTTTATCATAGTAAAATTGACTTTTATTGAATAAACAGATCAAAATTAGAATGGAGCCAATCTGGAACAGATTACTCTACAAAATTCATCCATATTGGTTAAGTATGTGTTTAAAGAAAAAAATAAATCTTATTCTATTCTCTAAAATAACATTTTAAATAATTTCTAAGCATCCAAAAATATATATATTGATAAATATCATCCAAAAAAATTAAACAAGAAAAAAAATTTAAATTTTTCTCATAATCTAGATATTTATTAATATTTAGAATCAAAGTTATGTTTTATTTTTATATACATTTCCTGGATTCCGAGTCATATTTCTCGATACAATATTTTGGAGAAATGAGTCATAAAATTTTTACAGATTAAGAAATTGGAGATTTACAACTTAACTTTTTCCTTCTTTCATATACTATACACGAATAAAAACAGGTTTGAAAACATTTGTTTTTGTTACTAGTTTTGGCAGTGTCAGTCATTTTATGACAAAAACAAATTCCTTCTTAAGTATATCAGTTAGTTTAAGTAATGTTAATGAAGAAAATTATTAATAAGCAAACAAATATTAGACAATACATTAATGATAATAATAATATACGTGATTTATATAAGTGTTTCATTAAAACATTTAAACAATTTCTAAACACATGTTTTTGTATACAATTCTCAAATTATATACTCCTCACATAATAATTATCACAATCAATTTGTTATTTTTATATTACATTTGTAAATATATTTAAATAATATTTTTTATTTTTTTTTTGATATGGAAATTATAAACTGTTTCTCCATATAAATATTAACAAGCAGGAAAAGTTCTGAAATAAATTTAATAATTTTTATAAATATAGCATTTGTATCTAATTATATATAAATGAAGGTAAAAAAAATTATTACCTCTGGAAATTTGAAGTGGGGGTAGCAAATTTATGACGTACCACAAAAGTCGCTATGGCTTCCGCAACCTATAAAAATAATTTTCTTAATAACTTTGGTTTTGAAACATGAAAATTAATAGCATTTACATAAAGGAAATTTTTAAATTTCAGCTCAAAATTGACTGATTTACAGTAAGAACATTATCTTCATAATTTAACTTTACAGGAACTTCCAAAAAAGTTTCTATGAATCTGAAACCATTTACTTGAGTAACATTATACAATAATCCCATTTTCAGTTCACTTCAAAATGATATTCAACATCCACTTAATGTGGTTAAAATGGAACAAACAGCATACTTCAAACATAACTGCTCAAATTCAAAACTTATAAAGAACGTTAAATAGCTCTTCAATTTTGTTTTAAAGTAATGTAAAGATGGCATGATTGTATTGCATAAAAGTTAATCAAATAAATTATTTCAAGCTCCTAGAAACTCTTTCAGTGTTCTTGTCTTTGAATATAAAAACGATTAAATTTGGATTTACACTATTCAGAATTATAATAAAAAAAATTTTTTTATACATTTATATATATATATATAATCACTGCCTTTAAAACAGCTAAATAAAAACTTTATATCATATTTGTAAAAGATTTTGTATTTTTTTTAAAATTCTGAAAATATATTTTGTTTAAGCACTACGATAAATATATCCAAAATATTTATTTTCCAGAAATTAATACAATTTATTTCTGAAGTTTATTAGTTATTATTATAGTTTATAAAATATAAAATTATACACATCTGCTTGTATGACATAAAAAATGTGAAACCTCATAACCATAATCACACATTCCAGCAACAAAATTAAACATAAAAATCCAAG
This sequence comes from Centruroides sculpturatus, assembly GCF_000671375.1. Taxonomy (NCBI): domain Eukaryota; kingdom Metazoa; phylum Arthropoda; class Arachnida; order Scorpiones; family Buthidae; genus Centruroides; species Centruroides sculpturatus. The sequence goes on from NW_019384859.1 coordinate 563,123, forward strand.
CTTATTTAATGCATTTGAAATTTCTTGTATTAAATTGCTATTGTTATAACTATAGAAATCTTAATGATTAAAATTTTCTAAATATTTCAAAAAATTATTTAAAAAAGAAAAAAAACTCACTTTGTCAGGCTCATCTTCATGAATAGCATGACCACATTGAGACAATACTTGCATTTGGAATTTTCCTTGATAAAAATAAATATAATTAATTCAGAATACTGTATGTTTGATCATCATCATCACCACTATTTTCATTAAAAAATGTATCTAATAATTTTTTACATTTCATATGACTTAATTTTATAAATGTTTATGGTTTATGAAAAGGAAATGAATCTACATAATAAATTGCTATTCCTCAATTCATTATATATATATAATAATAATGGTGATATAGTATATAGTAAGTGAGGTTTAAAAAAAATCTAGAAAAGATGATAATGTGTAAAAACCAAACTCAAACTTATATTATTCAAATTCAATTTATAAATCATTGCTGTTGCTAAAATTAATATATAATTTATATAATGCTTTAATAATTAATTGCTTTTATTGAAAGAAACAAACCTAAACATTTCAGTTTAGTGTTCGAAACAAACGCTAAACTGAAATGTTTGGGTTTTAAAGGAAAACATCCTCTATGTACAAATTATCATTGACCATTCTCTAGTTAAGTGATCATACTTGATTTAACAGTGCTATTTCGGTATTACATGGGCGAGTTACTCCATAAAGCAGTTTTAATACACCTAGATAAGTAAACCAACGAACAAGATCCGTTTCATTTGAAATGGACTATGTCAATGGCTCGCTAGTCCACTGTATTAAAACAGATTTACCAGGCATCGTGCAGTCATACACAAAATAGTTGTTGGCGTTACTCTCATACAAAAAAAAATCAGTCCAAATTCGCTATTAATTTTTAAAACCGTAGAAAATTGCGAATTCTATTTTCAAAATTATAAACCATAAGTTAATAGAATTAAATAGGATTATAACGCAAAAACCTGTTTTGTTCAATATACTTCAGTTTTCGAATTTATTCAAAAAGGCCTTTTCCGTAGAAAAAAAAACATTACATTTTTAACGCTATCTGTTGGGATCGCAATCAAAGAGATTACAATCTGTCTTAATTCATTTCGTCGACGGCAGCAAAGTTTTACAAATTCGATTCGCATTAAATTAAATTATGGGAAAGCCGACGTGGAATTACAAAAACAAAGGCCGGTGCAAGCGCAGTGACTGACGTACTACTTTTTATTTATTATAGGGAGGGGATAGCGCGAACGCAGTCCCCGCTACCAAAAATTACACGCCCCATCTGCCCCAGTTTGGGGTAGTGGCAGGTGTCAGCCTGACCGAAGTGCAATGGCCAAGCCTCTCCCTGGAGGAGCCGCCATCGGGACCACGGCTGACCCCGGCGCCAGGTAAGTATGCTCTACACGCTGCCATCCTCGCCCTTATCCGCCGCGCGACGTCGTTTCGCGGGTGTCGTTTCCTTTGCGTCGTCTTCGTCTCCCCACGCCTTCTCGCCCCCGACAGTTAATGTACGCAAATGACGGTGTCAATCATCGCCTTACAAATTTCTAATTAATCTCTCGTGTGTTGTCGCGTAATTATTCTTTAAAATAACTGTCAATGAAAAAGCCATAGTGTCTGGCATTGGCGACATCTGGTGGCATAAAATGAAGTAAATCCGAATTCAATTTTTTGCGCTTTTAAAAACTTTTAAAATTTATTACGTCAACGCCTTTAGATTTGATTGCATTAAAAATTTTTAATAAAATAAAAAAACTCCTTTTTTCGTTTTTCTTATTTTATTATTATTATTTCTAGATTGCATTTTCATTGCTTTAATACGATTTTCATATAAATTAAATTAGCATATCAGCTAATTTTATTGCGAAAATATATTTGTATTAAAAACATGAAATTTTCGGAAGGATGAATAAGAAAAACTAGAAAGGAAGGAAACTAAAGAGTTCTAATAGAATTATGGAAGTTATTAATTGTGGAAGAATTAATGATGTTGTGGAATTATAATGGCAATTGTATTACTATAAAAAGCTTAAAAAATAAATTTTAATAGAAAAAAAATAAATAAAAATAATTTAGTCCTTTGTTGTATTCATAATTAATTTCCAAAAATAATCTTTTATATAAAATTGAACAACAAATATAATTATTTAAATAGCCAGAAAAAATGATTTTTTATAAATAGAATTTTACATATTCAAGATTATTTCTAAAATCAAATTCTTCTTTCCTTATATTTAAACAGATTTAAGTCATACGACTATTATTTTAATTATATAAAAATTCATTTATTTCACCTAATAGTGTAGAGAGCTATAATATTAACTTAAATTTAACTAAATCGAAATTTGCTAATTCATGTCAAGTCAATTTTAAAACAATATAAAATTAAAAATTAGCTTTGATTGACTGATGTAGTTTGCTTTAAAGTATTGATTAACAATTCTTATTGTATTACAAAAGGAAAATTATGCTGTGATCATCACTTTCAAATATTTTTAATAAACTGATAAAATAACATCACTTAAATGAAACTTTGTTAAAAGTTTATATTAAACTAAAATCAAGTATCATTTTTATTCATTAAACTTTAACATTAATTGATATTTAGCAACAAATATTAACTAAAATAAAAATAACTGTTGAATTACACATAGATAAGAAATAACAAAATGCATTTCTTAGCAAATTTAATCAAATTTCTTACATAACATATTATATAATTATCTCAAATATTTTTGTTTTGGGAATTCATCTTCAGGGAATAAAGCAAATAGAAAAAAATATATCTAAAACTTGAAGAAAATTAAACAGAATAGATTATTTGAAAATGTTATTTTTTCATTCTAACAACGTCAAAAACGTATTTAAATAATAATTTCTACTGTAAAATTTAATATATTTAAACATATTACATATTTAATCATACATATATTACATAATATTAATACATATTTAAATACAGTAATACCTCGACTTACGCGATTTTCAAATCTCGTCGATTCGTTTTTTGTTTGAGCGGCACGCAACTCTAATTACTCACTCCCCCCACACTATTGTTCAGCTTACATGTTCGGACGTGCCGCGCGGAATCGACACATAGCTACAGTTTATTTTGTGTTATTTATTTCTGTGTTTGTTATATCTACGGAGACTCGAGAGACTCTATGTGGTGATTTCTTGTAACCGTGAACGAATCAAAAGACGAGATAAGATTAACGAGAACATTTATTATCTTACATACATCCGACTTACACAAATTACACAAATTGTGAAATTATACCCCGACTTACGCGGTTATCGCTCGGTTCCACCTATCGCGTAAGTTCGGGGTATTACTGTATGTAATTTTTAAGGACATTATGTCAGAATCTCAGACTTTGTCCAGGATAAAATTACTTATGAATTAATCATTCCTGCATTTCGTAATTCAGATCTTTAAGCTTGGTTTACGTGGTCATATTAACCACTATAAATGAATGAAACAAATACTAACTAAAATGGAACATTGTTGCATTGTACTAAATGAAAACAAACTAAGTTAGGACATGATTAGTTAAAAAGGTTTACAGCACTAGTTGTGAAAAGTTTATTAGTCAAACAAACTGAAGTTCAACAAAAGTTCAGATATTCTCAAATCGTAATGAGCTAGTCAAACATTTGAAAAAGGGACAAACTTGTAGTTCATATGCCAATGTGAACTTAGCTTTATACTAAGAGAAATATACATAAGCTCTCTCAAATATTCATCAATTCTCTGTTGCTCTTAAACTATTACTCAGTCCTCTTCTAAAATCTAATGTCTTCTCTAATATAGTTACATAGTTAGATATTCTGTTAAACATTTCATAATCAGAAAAAATATATTTCTTGGTAGACTATACATACTGGATGAGATGAGTCTATTTCATTTGGTCCTTTCCCACGCTGCTGAGGTAATAACGATTCCACGGCAGAGTCGACCTTATATTGTAGGCTACTCGTCTGCCATCCAATGCAAAAAAGTTGAAATAGTACTCTAGCGGTGGCACAATGATAAAATTAATAAATACATTTAAAAAAATTGCCAGAACAGCGTGTGAAAGGACCAAATGAAATAGACTCATCCAGTTATACTACTGTTTGTGTTGTGTTAGTCACAGTGCCTCCTGTGGATATGTTGTGTCTCGTGGATTACGTGTTGTTTATTGTGTGTTATTGTCTAACCAGGGCTGTTTGGATTTAACAGGTGTCTAACCAATATAGACAGTGTTGGGATAACTGGGCACCACCTGTCTAAGTTTGATTTGTTTGGAGGGACCCCAGATTCGAAGATCGGTTCATCCCCCCTTCTGTCTCTCCAGGTCACCAAGTGCAGACAGGTGCCACATCTGGCACTTGTTGACAACAGCGGACAGGTTCCGGTTGACTAGCAGCCATTGTTTCCAAGGCTAGCTTGGCCTCCCTCTTCAATACTCTGCCCATACTGACTGAATACATCAATCTTGTTGGTGTGGTTGTGACTTTGGCTACTTCTTACACTTTGTAACTCTCTTCCTACCATTTTCCTGTTGGCATAACCCTCGTCTGGACTTGTACCTTCAGCCTACAAAGTGACTTTACCAATAACACAGCTTGTGCTGGCAACACTGCAACTTTACAGTCAAATCTGACTGGGTGCGTTCACTCCATTTTTCGTTGTTCTTACCAACCCTATCCTTTTCCCTCTGCCCTACTTGTTTGGTAGATCTACGGTGCGTTGCTCCTCTGGCAACTGGGCCATTCTTTACACCTACCTCTTCTACACTTTTGTTTCATCATGGCACATACTGTCTTGGACGAATTCTTGGACAATTCACACCAGGTCATTGACGAGGTCAAGAGCTATTGTACCAAAAACTCTAAGGCTCACTTGGGAACTGTTATGCATGTTCAATACATCTCAGAACAATTTTCAAAGATAATTGACATGGCTACAAGAATCATCAAAACCAGCTTTACGCCTACTTCTCATTTAAATTCCACTTCTCCTGGAACCCCAGTAAGAAAAGGGGCTAGGACTTCCAAGTACAATGAAATTCTCAGTGTAGGCACAACACCGCCGATGCCTGTTCTACTTCCACCTGGCATGCATCGTACAGTGAACAACCAACTGCAGTCAAATGAAGGACTTTGCAACAACTTATTACTTCAGGTTTTGGAAAAATTTAAAGACGGTGTGATCGAAAAAAGCCTCTCTTCATTAACTAATATCTCTGATAAAATGGATTGCAAACTGAACATAGTCACCTCGAAGCTGGACGAGATTCACATTTGCAACGAGAGGATCAGCGATCATGTACTGCACCTAACCAACAACCTAGAGAGGGATATTTCAAATAGGAACATTGAAAAACTCTCTAAGTTAGAAAAACTCATGGAAGATGGTCCCACCAACTGCAAGGCATCACAATCATACAGCACAGTCCTGCAATCTGGGAAAGTTGTTAATCCAGCTGACAACATTAAAACTCCCATGGCTAAATCTGAAGTCTTGCTCCTTTACAGCAATGCGGATGATAAAAGCTGCAACAAATTAAGGAAAGTAATACAGGAAAAAGTCAAGCCCTCCCATTTCTGCATTGGCATTGAGAAAATTTGCAACATTGGACGTGGTGGACTTGCCATCGATCTAAGGAATATGGAGGATGTCAGAATATTACAAAAATACATTGAAGATAAAATACCCAAGGTTTCTGCCAGAATACCTAAGAAAAGATTGCCATATGTCCCTATATATTCTGTGCCTGCTAAAATCACTCGTGACAAACTACCTAGACTTATATATACCCAGAATGACATCATTAGTCAATATCTCACAGAGGAGGAATTGAGGGACTCGTTCTCTGTAAAGTTTGCCACAGGAAAGAAAAATAGTGCTTACATTAACTGGGCAGTAGAAGTATCGCCACATATTAGAAAACTGCTGCTAAATCTAGGCAAACTAAGTCTAGAATGGTCTAAATGCAAAGTGGTGGATTTCTGTCCTATTGTTCAATGCTACCGTTGCTGTAGATTTGGGCATACCACCAAAACATGTACACAAATCATTGCAACCTACAGCCATTGCTGTGGTGAACATACTTTCAAAGACTGTCCCAACAGAAATGACAAACCCAGCTGTATCAACTGCAAGACCCTTAAGAACAAAACCAATCATAACGCCCGTGAAAGCTCTTGCCCAGCTTACCTGAAAAACAAACAAGAAATAATCTCAAGAACTGAATATGGAACAGATTGACAACTCTAAAATTTGTTTTCTGCAAATCAATCTAGACAGAGGCATTAGCGCCACCTCTCATCTCAACACTCAGCTCAGTAATTACAATATCATACTCACGCAAGAGCCATACTATATCCGGAACACTCCCGCTTGTCTACCGAAATATTGCAGCACTGTTCAAAGCACTAATGGGCAATGACCATCATTGTCAGCAAGGACCTTACTGTCCTTCACCATAGACATCTCGGCAGTGAGCATATGGTTTGCATTGAGGTCAGCACCAAGTTAGGAAGGCTTATTGTGGTTAACATCTACTGCCCACCCAGCGATAACATCGACAATATCCTTTCTAAGATACAAAATATTATCAACTGCTTCCAGGGGGAGAACATCATCATTGCTGGAGACACAAATTCTCACTCCCCTTGCTGGAGGGGTGATCAGCTTGACAACAAAGGTAACATTCTGGAGGATTTCTTTGCTTCTAATAACCTTTTAGTCATCAACAACCCGTTCTCTCCATCTACTTTTACCTCTAGCAGAGGAAAAAGCTGGATCGACATTACGTCATGTTCCATCAACTGCCAACCCCTCATCTCTGACTGGAAGGTTCTCTTGGAAGACTCTTTCTGGGCACTCTTACATCACCTTCACCTCCAAGACACCCACCTATCCTAACCGCAACAGAAAGTATAACATCTCTCGTGCTGACTGGCTTGGAATTCAACGCTATCCCACTATACATCTTGTAGACTCCGACCAGGGGCGCCGCTAGCTGTTTGAACGCCCGTGTGCAATACCGATTATGCCGCCCCCTGTTTAACTACGATTACCTATGCTGAGCTTGCCAGAAAGGCTCTTTGCCGCCCCCTGGACGTGCCGCCCGCACGCCTTGCACGCCCGCCCTGACTCCGACAACCAGAATATAGATCTACTCGTCACTCACTGGACACCAACATACAGCTCATCTCCAACGCCTGTGAACTCTACATTCCTAGGACTTCCCCTAAAGGAAGACAGGTTCTATGGTGGAATCATACCCTTTCTGACCTTCGTAAGACCAACAACCGACTCCGCAAAATATACCAACGTACTTTCATGGAACTCGAATGATCTACCCACAGAACTCAATACCTTCAACATCAACGGATCTACAAGAAGGAAATTAAGAAATCCAAGCTCAAATCCTGGCGTGACTACTGCTCCAAGGCCTCTAATAATCCTTGGGGCTACATCATGAAATTATGTACCAACAAGCTATGACACAGTCACATTATTTCTACGACTAATATTAATGATACATATACTAAAAACCTAGAGGAGACAGTTCAGGCCCAAATGGATAACTTCTGCTTTAGAGACCCACCTGAACTGGACAACAACTTCCATAGTAATATTAGAAACAACACCCATGATAATACAAATACTGCAGACATGCTGCCATTCATTTATGAGGAAATAGATCACATATTCAACACTCTCAAACGTGGTAAAGCCCCTGGTGTAGACTATATCACAACTGATATTGCCAAGCAAATTTGGAGGCTCATTCCCGATGCCCTACTATAGATTTTCAATAGCTGTCTAGAGCACGGTATTTTCCCCAAAGCCTGGAATATTGCCAATATTATACCCATTCCTAAACCAGGCAACCCTGATGACTACTGCCCAATTTCTCTTTTACCAGTTATGGGAAAGGACTTGGAAAAACTAATTAATAACAGGCTCATCTGGCATGTTGAAAAAGGCAATTACTTCAGCAACTACCAATATGGTTTCAGACCCCAACGTTCTGCCCCCCCAAGCCATCAACAACGTCGTCAGCAACATCAAGTCCTTACTCAACAACTACAAATACATTCTAGAAATCAGTCTAGATATCTCCAAGGCCTTTGACCATGCCTGGTGGCCTCTCATCTTACAGCATCTTAAAAGATATCAACTGCCCTTCTAACCTATACAAACTTATCAAAGACTATCTAAATGACAGAGTTGCCATCCTCCAATATGGCGATCACAAGTGTGTGCAGAAGGTAGAGCGTGGCTGCCTGCAGGGGTCCGTATGCAGCCCCACCCTATGGAACATTGCGTTTGATTCTTTCCTTAATGAGGACTTCGGACAAGATTCCATCACAGCTTATGCCAATGATGTAATCCTACTTATCGGCAGTAATTCCAGAGCAGGGCTAGAGCACAGAGCAGACTTGATATTAAAAAACATTTGCACTTGGGGAGAAAACAACAAACTTAGCTTCATTGCTCACAAAACCAAGTGTATTATGTTCAATAAACCTCGTGATAAAAATTTATATGCCCGTGTCCCAACAATCAAGATGCATGGCAAATCTATTAGAGTAGCTAAATCTTTAAAATACTTGGAAATTACTCTAGACCCAACTCTTACTTGGACCCAACATATCAAGAATATTGCAGATCGAATTGGACTTATCTTTCATACTTTTGGCAAGTACGCAAAAAATAAACGAGGCCTCAACTCCGAGGCCATGGCGACCATATATGACTACATTTTTATCCCAACCTTGACCTACGCTTGCAGCACCTGGGGGCAGGCAGCCCACAAAGTCCATCCTCGCAGGTCCTTAACATCAGCACAATGCAAAGCTCTGCTCCTTATTACAAAGGCCTATTGTACTGCCCCAACTGTTGGTTTGCAGGTGATTGCTAAGAAACCTCCAGTTGAGATGGTCATTGACGTTTTTCACAAGCATTGGAGGCTTAAATGGGGGCACGACACTAATATTAACCCCTCCCACAGCATCGGTGTGAAAGATCTGGAAGTAACCATCCCTTTCTATCTAGTTCAGTTCCCAGGTCATCATAATCCGATTAATTTTGACGTTAATATAAATACCAAAATTGAACTTTTTACAGACAGCTCCAGAATGGACAATCATGTTGGATGCAGCTTTGTGGCCTACTGTGATGGCAACGAAATCTTCCACGAGCGACTGACTTGCTGACCACTGCTCCATCTTTCAAGCCGAACTTTTTGCCATCAATTCTGCCCTCCACTGGTGTGAAAATAACTACAAGAGCCATAACATTAATATTATAACTGACAGTCAGGCAGCTATTGCCATTATCAAAAGCAAGAAACCTCATGAACTGGTAACTGACATCTACAACACAACTATGGCTTCCTCAAACAACTACTCCTTAATCTGGACCCGTGCTCATCAGGGTAATCCTGGAAACGAGACAGCTGACACTCTTGCAAAATCTGCCACCAACGACTCGTCTCTTTCTATCACTTACAATAAAATAAATAAATCCACCCTTAAAAACTTACTGTGGAATAACCTTCTACATGAGTGGCAAAATACCTGGAATACTCGGCAATCTATCACTAAAAAACTCTTCCCCATCATCACTAACTTATTCCAATACAAATGGATCAAAATTAACCACCTCAGAACCCAGTTTTATACTGACCATGGCAATTTCCTTAATTACTTAAACAGGTTTTTCTCTTACTCAACTAATATCTGTCCTCTCTGTGACATTCAGGACGGGGCCTCTCACTATATTTTTAACTGCCCAATGCTTGAGGCTGAACGGCTACAACTTAAAACCATCATTAACTCAAGGGGCATCCAATGGCCATGCAACCTCAATGATCTGGTTAATGACCAAACTACCTACACCTACTTTACCCAGTACTTCAGACTTGTCGATAATCGTTCCTCCATAACTCTTCCCTGATCCTCATCGCTTGGACTGAATCCCAAAATCTGTATTCTGTACCTGTTCTTACTTACTATCATATATTGTATTATGTATTGGTTTTAATTAATTTGTCTTAATTATATCAATGTAAATTGTCTTGATTTAATACCAATTTTATGTATGAATTGATCATAAGTTATATCTCAAATTTATGCTATCTGTTTAATCAATCTACTTCTAACACTTTGTACTTCATGTATTTGTTTTCGCATTTGTTACCGGTTGTGCTACATGCAGTACCGGTGTTGTACTTCCTTGTACAGCAATAAAATATTGAATTGAATTGAGTATGTATAGTCCAAGAAATATATATTTTTGTAAATCTAAATTCGTCCTGACAATCTTTTTAAATTTCATAATCACCTTTCTATGCTCTTTCAGTCATTCCAATATACTTATAATTTATTCTCCTTGTCATTCTTAATAAATATCAGAGTCCACTGTATTCATGCTCTTCATTTCTATCCTTCTCATTCTTAACCAAACTAGAAAATCATATTCCTCTCCAGAATATAATTTTCTTTTTAAGATAGATATTGTTTTGGAAAAAGAAACTAGTGTTAAAAAAATGAACAGAAAATTATAAATCTCTTCAACAAATTCTCATTACAATTATGGTTAACGTGGCGACAGTTTTGATCATAAATCCAAAAGTTGCCACCAGGAGAAACTCTGAACTTAACAGACCTGGCAACCTGTCCCAAAGACCTCACTTTGTATTTAAACCTCATTTCGTATGCACACGTGTCAATTCTGTTTAGATCATGTAATATAATAGTCTAAAAAATTAAGTTATTGAATTTTTTGTTTGTAGCCTGGTTCGTAAGGTAATTATTTACAAACTAGCGCTACAGTTAATTGCTATACATCTATAGATCTTTCCAACTATTCTTCTATGTTTAATATCTGAGATCCCTTATTCAATTAAAAATTTTATGCTAATCTGTATAAATTGTAATAGTACTTAGTTCAAGTAAAAAACAGACAAGAAAACCAAAAAATTAGTCATATAAACATATAGAAAAACCAACAAATTGGAATAATTAATATTTTTACGATGCGCTACAAGTATTTTAATTTCTTTTCCTATTAACTTTTTCAATTTTTATTTCAAGATAATGCAACTTAGCTCATTTCTCTCATATTCGCTAGCAATCACATTATAAATTAAGTACATCTTAATAGACAAAACATAAAATCACAAAATAAGCCAACAAAAACCAAGAATTTTGCATAAAATCATGATATATCACTACTACATAATGATTATAAACTATGATTATAGTGTTTATAATAAAATAAATAACTATATATATATAACTATAGTTAATAAAATTCTTACCTTGCATTTGTCCAATTGTTAGGACTTTGTCTAACCTATCCACACCTAATTTATAAAGAAAATTTTAAATCAGTTCCTTATTTTATAACTGATAAATCATATTAGAAAGCAAAAATTAATTACTACTATTATAAAGTAGTAGTAATTTATTTTATATATTTATTAAGGAAAAATGTAAATGCTATCTTTTTCATTTATTACTTTGATAAATAAAAAAGAAATTTTATAATTTTCTCTTCTTTTATTACGCTCATTCATTTTCTACAATATTTTCAAATTCCCAAATTTCAATATCAACAAAAAATCATTAGCCTGCCATCTTGTGTTAAGATTGATGATTAGAAATTAAATAAATCAGAAATTTCTTTCTATCCAATAACATGGTTATATTTAAAGGACAATCATACCGCAGATTGCTGGTTGACAAAGATGTATCTTATTTTATTCTTAAAATTTCTCCAATACTGTACATTCTGGTCTCTAAGTCCCTATTCATTTGAAGTAGAAAATTCTATCACAGGAAAAAAATTTTTCCTCTATATTACTGAATAGTTGAAATTAAAGATATAATACAGACATATTTGTTAAATAATTATCTAAAAAATCTATTACAAAAATAGCTTAAAAAGAGTATGAATAGTAATAAAAAGAAAAAAGAAAACAACAGTGATCTATAAAAAATTTGAATATAATCCTTTAATTTTTACACAATTACAAAACACATTTAAACAGTATAATATATTTTTGGCTCTGTTTTATACAATGTTTGTTAGTTTGTTAATAAATCATACAAAAAATGAGATTAACAATAAACTAGTAGGATGTTAAAACTCAGAATACAGGAACCTTACAATATAATTTACATAATTATTACATTATTATTATTACAATATAATTATGTAAATTATTCCACTGCCAGGCATTGTATAAATACAGGATTTGAATTGAATTTAAATAAAACAAGAAATTAAAAAAAAAAAAAAATAATAATAATTATAAAAGAAAACTAAAAAAGGAACATTTACAAATTTTAAAGTATAGAAAAAAATTTAACTGTATGAATGATAACATTGAGTTACAATTTAATAATATTTGGTTATCATTGGTATGAGTTATAGAGAGTGCCACTAGTTCAAAACTTTTCCATAGTTTACAAAATAAGTTTAAAATAGTGATGTTGATGTTTTATTTTGATCAGAATGGTATGATGTGTTTTTTTTAATAAAGTTTCAAATCATTGAAATATATAAACCTTTTGTTAATATTTGCTATGTACCATGCTGTAAAGTAAAATTTTAATTGTTTAGAATATATTTTATTTGTCATATATAATGTGACAAAGAAAAAATTCTTTACAATAGCATTTTCTATTTCAACTGAAGAGGAATTAGAGTCCAAAATGTATATTTTGGATAAATTAAATGAATAAAATAAGATATATCTGTGTCAACTAGTTAGTGACTTGTGGTGTGATTGTCCTTTACATATAACCACATTGTTATTGGATATAAAAAAATAAATTTGAGGACAAAAAGCTTCATTACATAAATCAGAAATTCAGGAAAATTAACAGAGCTGGGCTGAAACTTGCATTTTTGCTTACCAAGAAGATATATTACTAATAATTCAATCTGGATTGCCATTCAATCTTTACTTCAGACATATATAGTAGTAATAAGGGCTTATCACACCAGTGATAATAAGCACAAACATTCAGGTATCAATGTAGTACAACTTATACAATGTAGTATTCTATTTTATTTAATTATACCAAGAGCAAAAAGCAATTCTTTGTAATAATTTCGTTACGTTTGTAGAATAATTTGCCTAGATCCCAGTCAATATTTAAGCATAAGCCCTCATCTATTAAATTAAGACTTAACACTGACATCTGGTTTATTAAGAGAAGATGGAATGAAGGTTGGCCATTAAGATGTTAGTCACCACTTCTTCATCAGATGTTGCCTGTACCACACCACCTTCATAACTGCTCTGAACCTTGAAGTAATGCCACCTTCAAACTACATTGTTTTATTGTTATGGTATGTATTAGGATTTCTCATTTCCCGGTCTTTTGCTTGTCCTGGGATTCCAGGATAAAAGTGAACTGTTTCCTGGGATAGAATTAATTATTTTTAAGATATACAAAATATCTTGAAATCAAATGATACAATTATTTTTCATTTTTTAAAGTAATTTTAAAGTTCTGTAACATCCAAAATCATATTAATAATGCTGTGTAAGACATATAATAAAAATTACCTTTGAATTACGTAGACATTTTCACAAATAGAAAAAAATTTATTAAAGTTAGCTGGAAACTGCATACAACAAAAAAAAAAAAAAAAATGCTTTGAATTGAGTTAAAAATTAAAAAAAAATGAACTTAGATCAAACTTCTAACTTAGAAGGTAATTTTCGTTTTTTAAATAAAATATAATACAAAATATTGTAAACTTTTATAAGATTTTAAAAAGCAAAGATGGTCAATACTCCGATAACTCACTCTAATTCTTATTTTAGTAATGAAAAGTCTTGCCACCGAGAATGCCCTTTCCGATTCAATTGATGTGATTGGAATAGTGTTTAATGCATTTAAGAGAAGACAGATATTATGTGTTTTTTCACCTGTAGCCTGGAAGATTTCGAGTTCGTTTTCGAGATTGTAGTACTTCTTTCGCTCTCTAGTATTCTTGATTTGTCTACCTTGGCTGCTTTAATAGCGGCATCAAGCTTAGAGCTCGATAATTCGGCAATTCATTTGGCTTTAATAATCAGGTTTATGAAGAAAAACTTCATACTTGCAGACTTTGTACTCGTTTGTATCCTTGCCCAATTTGCACAATCTGGCGTCAGGCATTTATTGAAGCTACTGGGCATGGTTAAAACTCAAGACAGCGTAAGCACAATTATTCCAGATATTACAGGTTCCGACAAGTAAAGAATTTTTATAGTCCTGCCACAAATAAGCTATATATTGATTATTGACCATTTGTGACATGCTATAACGAGCAAAAATTTAAAAAAAATAATAGGTAGGTTTAAAATTAATAAATACAAATGTATTCTGACAGTGAATGAGTTAATTATGCTTTCTATTTGCAAAATTCCTCAACCTTAACACAAAATAAGAAAAAAAGTGAATTTTTAAGAAATTTGCGGGATTTCCCAGGTTAAAAAAACAACCGGGATCCCGGAATCCCATTTGAGAAACCCTAGTATGTATATATAATTCGTTTTTGTAATAATATTTTATATTTGTTAATATTATTCCAAAACTGTTAACCTGCTAATTTTTTAAACTGTTTATATTAGTAATCTTTATGTCATGCTACCTTGTAACATTATGAAGCTATCTTATGCCTGTCTCTTTTGCACCCATTTAATATTTACTGATCATACTGTTATGGGGGTTTATTTGTCTTGTATAATTTTAAGTATAACAACCTTTTTTTATATTAATACCAACTGAAGAGGGACTATTTTCAATAGTCCAAAATGCATTTTGGTTATTTATGTTAATTACTCATACTCATGTAATTGATTTTTACTGTACATCACTTTTTGTTTTATTAAAAGTACTACATTGATACCTGAGTGTTTGTGCTTATTATCACTGATGTGATAAGCCCTTACTATTATGTACCTCACATTAGTAGATATTTTATTTTATTATACCAAGGGCTAAAAAGTAATTCTTTGTAATAATTTCATATACAGTAGTTTAAAATATACTTATACAAGTTAATTGTCAAGTTCACTGGGAACATCTAGATAACAACCTCTCTCCTATAATATCAGCTAACTTTAAACTCATTCCAACATGATTTATACACATGCTTAATAGATGAAACCTGGGGCTGTATTCTGGTCACTGTCTCTAGTCTCTCACAAGCTGGTTGCTGATTGGCTAATCCAAATGATTAGCCAATCAGCAACCGGCTTGTGAGAGACCAGAGACAGTGACCAGAATATGGCCCCTGAATTAGTCAACTGTAAACCTAAACTGCTAGATTTTCAGGCTACATTGTACATTAATATAGTCTACATATCAGTCAGTTTAGACTTAAAATTGATTCATACTGGCTTCAATTATTGTTTATACATACACAAATGTTTTTAATGGAATGTTTAAACTTTACTCTTCAGAATTATATGATTATAAACTGCCCAAAATATATAATTATTATATTTTTAAACAGAAATTTATTATTATGCTGTTATGCTATGCTCTGATGTTACCATCCTAAAATTCTCTTTCTTTAGTATCAGAATGGTCATCCCATTCTGATGAATATTATGCAGAAAATACAAGTTATAATTATACACAATCATCACTCAATCATAATTTGCCACAGGAATTTCAAAATGTATCTAAAATGTTCGTGTACCAATTACAATCAGTATTTACATAGATTACAATAAGGTAGATTTTAATTCACCATTTTATACAAAAACAATATTTTACATATACATAATTTTATTATTAAATAAATACAAACCTGCAAGCAATAGCAGCTTAGGAACAGAACTTGATAAAAACATTTGTGATAAACCTTCAAACCAACCTGAAAATGTAATTGTAATAAATCTGTAAATTTTATAAACTTATTGAATTATAATATTTGAAAATCCTGAATCTTACCTCCCCAATATTTCTCTGTTTTAGACAAATCTATTCTCCAAGTAAATTGATTATTTCTGACCTAAATATAACAAACAACATAAATTTCATTTTTAATAAAAATTTATCTACATTTTAACAACTGTAATGTAACTCAAACATGTGGGTAGCAAATCTATTTAAAAATAATCAAAAATTACTTTCTATTTAAAATGAATGCATGTAAAATATAATTCAGTGGTACCTTGATTTACGAGTGTACCAACTTAAGTTTTTCAAGATACAAGCCTTCTCTCAGCCAATTTTTTGCATTGAGTTGAGAGCTAAATTTGAGGTTATGAGCCAGCTTCAGATACCCATCCACTAGTTGGTGCAGTGAATGCCACAGCAAACCATAGATTAAGAAAAAGAAGATGGAAAACTGCCATAATTTCATCATTTTTGTTACTCGTCTTAGCTTAGCTTATAGAAAAACATGTGATTGAGTGATGTAGGCATTACTGTAGTTCATTTCAGGTTGTATGTGGTGCCACCATCTCTCATTTCTCAAATTTTCCATCTTTTCTTTCTTTATTTATACAGCTAATGTCACAACATCCACAAAACCAATTTGTTGCAGTACATTCTATTGTGTTTTTATACAATACTCATTATTTATAAGTACATTTTTCTTATTTAAGAACATGTAACAAAAAATTGCAGTGTTTTGGGAGTCCTGAATGGATTAATGGCATTTCAATTCATTTCAATGGGAAAAATTGATTTGGCATATGAGTAATTTGAGTTATGAGTTCCGTCACAGAATGAATTAAACTCTTAAGTCAAGGCACCACTGTATAAGAATAATATATTAAATATATTCTTTGCATATGATTATTACTTTGAACAAAAGTACTGTACACCAAGAACTTATTAAAATATTAAAATTGGATTATTAAATTTACTGATAATTAAAACTTTTATTCATCAGATATCCATTATCCATTGATATCTATAGTATAATATATAGTGTAATAGATATTTTATTTATTTTAAAATAATAGAAGAGTTGTTTTTAACAAATCATGAAGTATCAAAGCTTTATATCAATTTTTCAATTTAAATGATTATCATTTATCATTTGAAGCAGAATTTTCATTTCTCTTATCTCTCTATGATCCTTTATAAATCTCAAATGAAATCAGGTCCTTATGCTTTCTGTTCAATTTGTTTTCTTCCTCTTTCTTTCTATCCTTTGATAACTAATTTAACACTTTCCATAGTGGCAAACATATGCAATGAATAGAAAAAAAAACTAAACTTTATTCTGTGATATAAATACTATCATATGCTTTCATTATAAAATAGGTTTTTTTTTCTTTTTAATAATAATCTTTTTATAAATAATAAATGCATTATTTACAAATTTTCTTAAAATCTTATGAAAAACAGCAAATAATATTCAAAAGAAATTATTAGTAGAACATTAATATGTTTACATATATCTATCTATCTATCCAGTGGCATCCTCTCTACAGAGGGTTGCATTTGATGAACTATTCCTCTCCATGTTTTTCTATTCCAGGCTTCTCTTAAATCCTTTCCAGTCCAGTCTTTGATGTTATCTCTCCAAGTCTTTCGGGGTCTTCCTCTAGATCTTGTCCCCTCCACCAGTCCCTCAATGACCGTTTTTAGTAGTTGTCCTCCTGATCCTCTAGCCAAATGTCCAGCATATCGTACCTTTCTTTGTTGGATATTTATAAGCAACCTTCTCCTCAAGCCCAGCCTGTCCAAAACTTCCTCATTTGTTATTTTCTCCGTCCAACTTATTCTTTGCATCTTTCTCAAGCACCACATTTCAAATGAGTTAATTCTTTCCATCATTTCATGCGTAAGAGTCCATGCCTCACATCCGTATGTTAGTACACTCCAGATCATTGTCCTTAGGATTTTTATTTTCAGTTTTATGTTAAGGCCTCTGTTTGTTAATATATGATAGATCTGATAAAAGGCAGCTTTTGCTTTATTAATTCTGCTTTTAATTTCCATTTTACATCTATTATCACTTGTTATCCAGCTTCCCAGGTATTCAAACTTTTTAACCCTTTCAAGTTCCTTATTTCCCAGAATGATCTGGAATTCCTCCATATCTTCCTTCTTTGAAACCTTCATTACTTTTGTCTTCTTTTCATTTATTTTCATATGGAATTTCTCCAATCCAGTTTTGAACAGTCGATTCAGAATTTTCTGTAATCCCTCTTTACTTTCACTCAGCAGGACTATGTCGTCAGCGTATCTTATGTTGTTTATTAAGCATCCATTGATTTTCACTCCTTCGTTAAAATCCTCAAGTGCTTCTCGCATCATCCACTCACTGTAAATATTAAATAACAGTGGTGAAAGTCCGCATCCCTGTCTCACTCCTTTTTCCACCCTTATCCAGTTGGATTCTTTCTCATCAATTTTTATTATTGCTTTCTGATTTTTGTATAAAAAGAGAATAATTTTAATTATCCCTTTATCTATTCCAATTTTTTGAAGTATTTCAAATAAAATTGTGTGGTTAACATTGTCAAACGCCTTTTCATAGTCCACAAAGCACAGATAAAGATCTCTGTTTTTTTCAATCATTTTTTCTCCAATAAGCCTAATTAATGTAATGGCCTCTCTAGTTCCTTTGTTCTTTCTAAAACCAAATTGTGTATCATTTAGTTCTGCTTCAATTTTCGGTTCTATTCTTCTATAGATAGTATTAGTTAAAACTTTTGACATATGGCTTATTAAACTTATTATTCTATGTTTGTCGCATTCCAGTGTTCCTGCTATCTTGGGTATAGGTATAAATATTAAATTAGTAAAGTCTGTGGGTAGTTGTTGTTCTGCAAGAATTTTATTAAGAACATGACTTATAATCCTTCTTCCCTCAAAACCCATTGACTTAAGCAATTCTCCATGCAAGCCATCAATTCCAGGTGCCTTCTTATTCTTCAATTTTTTCAAGGCTGCCTCAACTTCATCCTCCAGAAATTTAGGGGTTTCATCATCGTCATATTCCTCTTCCAGTTTACATTCCATGTTATCCTCTGTTTTATAAAGTTTTGTCAAATATTCATTCCATCTTACTAATTGCCTTTCCTTCTGCATTAAAATTTCTCCATTCTCATCCTTTATTGCCCCAATTTTTACTCTTCTTTTTTTTCCTGAGATTAAATTAATGTTTTGATAGACCTTTCTCAGATCTTGAGACACTTCATGTTCTTCTAATTCATGACAGATTCTGTCTAGCCAATCTTCCTTAGCTTTTCTTGCCATACTTTTCACTTGTTTATCGATTGTTCTATATTTTTCTTTAGCATCTAATGTATTTGCGCTTTTCCATCTTCTCCTTTCATCCATTTTCTCCAACACTTCTTTCGTAATCCAAGGTCTTCTTGCTTTTCTTCTCTCCTCTCCCAAAACCTGGTAAGCACTTTCTTTAATTTCCCCTTTCATATTCTCCCAAAGTTCTTCCACATTTCCTTCCAAATTTAAATTTTGAAGTCTATTATTAGTCATACTCTCATATTTTTCCCTAATGTTGTTAATCTTCAAATCATCAATTCTCATTCTTTTATCATTTCTATTTCTTTTTATGTGCTTCAATTTAACTCGGATCACGGAGAGCAAGAGGTTGTGGTCGCTGCCACAATCCGCCCCTGGATATGTTTTTATATTTGTAATTGTGTTCCTGTATCTATGATTAATCAATGTATCTATGATTTGTATATATTGTATATGTTTACATATATAAACATATACAATATATACAAATATAAAATTTGTTTATTCAACTATTAAACATACAAAAACAAAAAACAACATTCAAAATTAAATTTAAAATGGCACTTGAAATATTAGTTCATCTGGTTAATTTAATAGATAAACTATCAAATAAAAAGTGAGAGTTTGGTTGGTTATACTTAAATAGACATAATCTTAAATATTTTAGAAATATATCGAATCCTATATTATATATTAATATCATGAATTATAACAGCTAGTTATATGGTCATTTGCAAGTGACAAATTAAACAACAGAACACAATTGCACCACATTGCATTTCACCACAACTGTAATTGAAATGAATGTACTTGTACTTTTAAAAAAAAACTATCTGAACTATAAATAAGATTTTCTAAAATATATTTTACACAACTGTTTTTATTGATTTAGCAAATTTCTCTTTAATGCCATTTGTGCAAAAATCATACGTATAGTATATAGCAACATAATAATTTGGAATAAAAAATTTTAATGTTATTGCTAGACCAAGAGTAGTGTAAACAAATTTAAGAGTTAAACTTATTTTAGCTGTATCATTTCTGGATAAATATTCTTGAAAACTATATAAATATATCATAGAAATTTCAAAGATATCGTTCAGACAAGATTCCAGCAATCTCAAAGAAAACTCAGCTAAATGCAAAATATTGTCCAGTTGAGATTACCAATCGTCATATTTCTTTTCACTGAGTTCTTTTAATTTTAAATGTACTGAGTAATCCAGAGAAATTTGGTCTTTAAATTTTCTTCCTGTATTATTAAGCATCCTTTTTAATACATTAATCCTAATATCTTGAAAATTTAGTTCTGCCTTTAAGGCATAATATAGTATAGAACAAATCAAGCAAAATAGCTTTTTGTAATACAACATATATAATTTTTAGTAAATTAACAAATTGGGAAATACCTCAAATCTGAATTCCATGAAGTGTGAGAGTATCTGCCAATGAATTACCCAAGAACTTGTGCAAATAAATATTAATTGTTTTAAATGAACTATGAATTCTAATTACAGTGGTACCTCAGGATACGAAATTAATCCGTTCCGAAACTGATATCGTATCATGAAAATGTCGTAAGGTGGATCATCTTTTCCCATACGATTACATGTAAAACCAAATAATTCGTTCCAACGCGAAAAACATACTCAAATTAAAGCCAAGTAATACATTAAAAAAAATAACTGTAGTAAGAAAAATAAATGAAAAATGCGAACTAATGTAACGTCGTATGGTGAGTTTTTGTTCGTATCGTGGAGCAAAAATATGTTCGAATTTCATGTCGTATCCTGAAAATTTCGTATGCTGGGGTGTTCGTAACCTGAGGTACCACTGTACTTGTTTTACTCTTGACATAAGTTTCTTCTTTATAATTTTAAATTGGTTAACAAAAGTTAAAAGAGAAGCAAAGATGACCCTCAGATAAGACATCTAGCTATTCCTATATGTTTATCATCAATAAAAAAAATTTGTCTGCTTTTCAAAATTGAGAACCATTGCCAAATATAAGAATCTTTGTTTCATCTTGGTTAATTTGAAGACCATTTTCTTGTGAATATCCTATTAAGCTTCCCTGGCACATTTATTGGATTATTTGCTAAGATTAACAAATCATCAGTATATTGTAATTAGTGAATATTTATTTTGTTACAAAAATCTGATTCTAAGCCTTTAAATACAGATGGTAAATCATTTGTACAGATTGAAAAAAGAACAGTGCTTAGAGAATTACCCTGATGTATGCCTCTACCCAATGAAAAAATTCTGACCAATCTTCTATGGTATGAGTTTGAGCTTGTAGATCTGAAAACAGAGTATTAATCAGTAATAAAAATTTCCCTGAGATTCCCAATCATTGCAGTTTAGCCACTAGTCTTAGTATGATAATTGAATCAAAAGCTTTCTGAAAATCAACAAAACATGCAATCACCATGATTTGTAAATATTATGTAAATGCTATTTGTATTTTTCAAAATTAAAATATTTATATTATCAAAATTATTTTATCATGAATTATCTATGAAATCTCAAAAAATTTTCACAGAACTGTACAGTTTCATAAAACTGTTTAAATATTATTGTTATAGATATTTGAGAGTTGAGAGTCAAATGTTTTAAAATTTTATATCTCAGGATAAAGAAAAAATATTTTAAATATTTTTATATAAATAATTAAAGCAAGTTATTTAATTATTGTGTTCAACAAAATCTCAAATCAACTGCTGATAAGTTTTTTCAAACAATAATATAAAATATTATTTTTGTTTATAGTTTATATAAAAAAGTGTATAAATTAAATTTTCATCAGAAAACTTAAAAAAATGTATCTCTCTACTACCATCTAAGTAATAATAGCCAAATTCCTTACATTCTATTTTTTTAATTAATATTATATTAATTCAACATTATTATATTAACATTTTATACTGTATAATTCATTAATTAAATTTAATCTTTTTAATATAAAAAATAGAAAACAACTTACAGGAGATTTTGGAATTTTAAAGTCAGGAGGAGTGGCTATTTTATCATTATTTGTTTTATTTTCAGTTAATTCTTCATCTTCTTCAAGAATTGCATTTGACATTAAAATAGAAGATTCAGTAACATTACTCTGATTTGAATTAGTAGCATTTTCTAATTCAGAATCTTTATTCACTTGGGCTGTTGCAGGTAAATTAGAATCACAACTGAAAATAATAGTTAATGGATTTTTAAAGTACATAAAAAAATTAAAAATTGTATTCATTAGCTTAATTCTTTAATATAAATTAAAAAATATAATCAGCTTTAATTTACTATCTATAATAAATACAAACAAATTTAACAATTATTTCTTTAACCTAAAACACAAAAAATTGTAAAGCTAAAGATAGTTTCAGAAATTTTCCCATAAAATGAAACACTTCTATTTTACAAATAGATCAATTTATACTTTAGTTCATCTTTGTTGTTTCCTTTCCAGAAAGTAATTAATGGATAAAAGCATAGCTCTATTAATGTTCTAATTTTTTAGTTTACTTTACAGTTGACCCCCCTTTAACACTGTTGATTATTCCGTTTTATATGAATTCCACGTTGTACGAGTCACTTAGATTTTACAAATATGTGACCCATTCACAGCCCGGCACACTTATTTGTAAAATATAAGTGACTCATACAACATGGAATTCATATAAAACGGAATATTCAACAGTGTTATAGGGGGGGTTGACTGTATATATTTTTAATATGCTCTTTTTGTTTTTGATATATAGATGATAAAAAAAAATTTGATTTAAAATTTTAATTATTTAATCAATTCTTTTATGAAAGTTGACATTATGAATGTAGAAACAGGATATGGACCATAATTGATTCCTATCCATTTGTAACAAGCCTCATATAAGGAATTTAACAATTTGTGAAAATTAAATTTGAAAAATTTCTAAATAGAACACTCACTTTAAAACATATGCTGTTTTATAGTGAGTGTTCTATTACTGGTTTCAGGTTATTGAGTTAGTTGTCTTGTAAAATGAGAATTTGTTTAAAACTATTAAAAAAGTTAGTAAATTTTAGGTACAGCACACCTAATGGCGACACTTCCAGTTGCCATCTTGTTTGTGAATGTTATGTCCACAAACAAGAGGGCAAGCAGTGCAAATACTAACAAAACAGTATTATAAGTAAAAAATATTGTATTCACAATTAACATAATTTTATTTTTTCTTCCTTTTCTTCAAACTAGAATATGATCCTGCAACATCTTTAGTAACTACATTTTGTTTTATCTTACTTGACACTTTTCCCATACTTTTAACACGTTTCTTCTTTTTTCCTCTGTTAATTTTCAGATTTCTTGGGTATTGTTTTCAGGTCAGAAGGCACAATTCCATCAACAACCCACCTGATTCCTTTCAAAATCATCCCTTTTTCATTTTTACTCTTACTCACAACAGTTTCATCAATTTTTACTATCTTTCTGGGTCCAACAATTTTCATTTGGGATAAATTATACAAGGAAATTATCACAATGTGTCTTACAAACATTGCCTAATCAACAGCTGCATGATAACACACCCACAGCCAAACAGGTCATGCTCAATGTATACTATGCAAATTAGATATCATATGAAGGAAAATAGTTCCCCACAAAATTTCCCAATTTACCTTTACATGTACCTTCAAACGGCAAACAGCTCATTTCGCATTTGTGACATCAAAATAAATCTGAATCACTATCATTTCTATAAATTAATTTACAACAACCATCACATTTCATACAATCTGCATCTACAGGTTGTAAACCAAAATTTATGGCAAACTTAACATCCGACAAAATTCTTTTAACAACATCTATTTCAGGAAAATCTGATTCTAAATAATGAAAAAAATCCACTGAGGTCTACTTTTTACATAAAAATTTCTTTTAAGTAATTCTGATATTACAACAATACAGATAAAAATGTTAATTATTAACTCCAAAAATTTTTTATAAAAACTCCAAGAAATATATTTTTGAAACATAGGAGTAAAATAACACTAATCCGGTTAATAAAGTAATAAAAAAATAATTTAAAAACCAATTGTTGTTAGAATTCTTGAAAATTATTGACAGCGACACCTACATTAAAATTCAAGACTTGTTAAGATTCCGGAAGTGCCGCAATTAGGTGTACCAATCTACACATTTACCAAAAAATTTTTTCATATAAAAGATTTTAATCTTGTTAATTTTAAATTGAATTTAACATTTTCATATCATAGTGAAATTCAAATATAGAAAACTTAATATTTTAAATTTTGATTATAAAATTTAAATTGAAGTTAGAAAATATATAGACATTTTGTACTAAAATATATAATACTATAAAATAAATTGGCTTTTTTATGTTCTTTTCTCTGATATATGAAACAACAAACTAAAAATCTTATATTAATTTTTTAATATAAGAAATTAATGTATGTTCTATAAATGATAAAGTTCAAGATATAAATTAAATAAAAAAATTTATTTTGATATCATAAAGCATTACCATTTTAACTGTCCTGGCATTGAAACTCTTGCTGATTCTATATTTCTTACTTGCCCACTTCTGACACTATAAAAATTTCAAAATATTAAAATCTTATAATAATAAAAATCATTATATCATAGAATGAGTAATTTGATTCCAAAATATAGTTTGACAAATTAATATGACATTCTTGATAAGACAAGTATTAAAAATGTATGAATAATTACCTATAAAATAGTTTTTCAGTTTAATTTTATACATTTAAAATAATGAAACATCTATTAATACTAATATTTAGAAAAATTATGTAGTCAAGTTCAAAAATCCAATTGTTTCACAAATCACAAACGTTTATATGAACGATTAAAACTTACATACAGTTATGAATTTCACAAACACAACAATCCAGATATAGCAAAGTTCAAATGTCAATTAAACCACAACGGGTCTGTCGAAAAGGACTCCTTGCGACGTATTCCTTCAGACGTTGGTTACCGCACAGTGAGACGAAACAACCTTCTAGGTAAGCTTAGGAGAAACTTAACAAAGTTGAGTTCCTTAGATATGTCTCAGGCGAACTAAACTTCCCGCCTAATCTCAATCCTTTTATACGGATTGAAACGAATGTAATTCCACCAATCAGCGATTAATAGCGCTATCGGACGTCTGCTGGTCGTACGATGTTTTCTAACCAATCCGCGGTCGAGTTTCAAAACTACTGACATCGCCGGATCCGCGTCTCCATGACGATGTCCGTTGGTCGTTTGAAAACAGGAAAAGCGAGGGAAATCATACGTCCAGACGATTTATCCCTACACCTCCACGGCCAAGGATCAAACTAAGCTTACTTAAGCCTGTTTGATACCCCAACGAACACCAACAATCTTACAAAAACCGTCCGATACGATCGGACTGACCCATTCTTCCGGAACATCGGGGAAGTTTACTCATCTACGCGCAGAGATGCCTTCGTTACCGATGCCTGATAACCGTTTTCTCCTTAGTCTCTAAACAAGAAAGTAGTGCTGTGCGATGCATCGATGTTTTTGTTCGTCGATGCATCGACCTTCCGGTGTTTTTGAAACATCGATCCTGAATCGATGTTAGCAATATGTGAATTTCGATTCATCGATGCATGCAGTTCATTCTTTGTTCCTAATGTTACTACCTGTTCGGTTTTCACCCGGACAGTCCGGGAATTTCGTAGAAATTGTGAAATTGCGATGAAACAAAGTTCTCGCAAATATGTTTACAAATTTACACTATTTTAACAGTGAATGAACTCACACTCATTGAAACTCATCCGCAACTCTGCCATGTTAGTCTGTTTACGCCGAATTGTGGCGCGCAACCTGTCGACTTTGAGGCCGGATGGCCAACGGTCAAGGTGGCAGCCTACCTCTCTGGGGGACCCGGGATCGAATTCGGACGGGTCAAGGAATCCCCAGGAATTTTTCGGGGGGTGGTCTGTTCGGATATGTCAGGACCCGTCCCTCACCACCCTGTCGCCCCATTGTGGGCCTGGCCGAACCCATAATGGGCCTGCTATAAAAGGCCCTCTTAGTGCCCACAGGGCGGAAATAGTAAAAAAAAACCCTGTCGACTTTTTTTTTGCATGTACGATCGTACACGTATCAAATAGAGCTAAGTTATCTGTACCTGTTCTTTCTTAATTTAGGTTACTTACGTTACTCCTACGCAAGTCCCTAGTCCCTACTGTAACTGATTTAGAACCGGCATGCACGTTATTCTTCGCATTGTAAAATGACATTGCGCATGCGTCAGGAACTTCTGTTCGAACAAACCCGGTTTTGTTTTTTTTTTTAAATTGTTTGAGTTTATCTTGATTGAACATCGATGTTCCAATGGGCATCGATCAAACATCGATGTGAAATCCGACATCGAAATTTAGCATCGATGCTTAGGCAAACATCGATGTTTGACATCGATGTTAAAATTATAGACATCGCACAGCACTGCAAGAAAGAGTGCGTTACTGTGTAATCTCCCCTTCTGGTATTCAATCTGAATGTCATATCCTTGTAACGCGAGTGCCCAGCGAGTAAGTTTTGCACTCTGAGGGTGCGACTATGCAGACGCGAATTTAGAGCGAGCGAGATATTGCGAGCGATTTAGTTTTCACAAAGAAAAACCACGCACAAACGAGAAGCGAGAAATAACGCTAGCGAGAGCGTATTTCTGGTTCTCGCACATATCTGACAGGTTTTGATATTTATCGCGTCTCGCTTCTTCTCGCCACATATTCTCGCTCGCTCGGAAAATTCGCTCGCTTGCGTCTGCATAGTCGCAGCCTGAGGTGTTGACAACGTCAAGTATTTTAGGGAGTTGTGATTAGTGACCACCTTGACCGGTCTCCCATAAATCCAGTAATTAAATTTATGGAGACCCCAGATGATTGCATAGGCCTCTTTCTCGATAGTAGCCCATCGGACTTCTGCACTTTTTAACTTTCGACTCGCGAAAACTATCGACCTTTTCCGATTTTCCGGTGAGAATGGTGCGAAACATTCACCGATAGCCTGATTCGATGCATCCCTGAATAACACGAAAGGTCCCCACCGGGTCTGGCGGAAACAGTAATGGCGCCCTTACTTGACACCTATGACAACTCTGGCAGTATTTCCGCATATCAGTCGCCATTCCCGGCCAATAGAAAACCTCGCGAATGCGATCCGCTGTTTTCCGACTGCCTAAATGTCCTCCGCATGGAGTTCTGTGTGCTAAACTTAACTAGTAATCCCCCCTCGAAAAGCGGCGCGACTGCAATCGCAACTAGAAACAAAAAGTTTGTTCTACTCGCGACGATTGCAAACGCGCATCCAATCAACAAACGCCTTTATGCCACGTCATACAGTGACAACATTGAAAATAGTTCATCATGGCGGATAGTCAGAGAATTAATACTTTTACAGAATCGAGATTGATCGAGCTTATTCAGGCTCACGAATACCTGTGGGATTTCAATTCTTCGTTTTATCGAAGATTTTATCTTTTCATGTATTTTCGCCAGCTCTATTAAAATAATCGCCTTTTTTCTTTTATTCATTCCAGAAAAGGAATTGCTTGCTATTTTAATAAGTGGCTAAAATTCCGTAAATACTCTGAAGTAGAACCTAAAATATCGGCAAACTCACGAAAGTAGTCAAAAACAAGCTAATGTAATTTTATTGGTTTATTATAGGGTCACGTCTTTCCGAGTTGCAACGTCAACGAACAATGTGAGACCACGAAAAGACTCGCGCTTGTTGCAGTTGCAGTCGCCTGCGCGGCTAGAAATCGCATAGTGTGAACAGGGCTTTAGGCGAACTAAACTTCCCGCTAATCTCAATCCTTTTATACGGATTGAAACGAATGTAATTCCACCAATCAGCAATTAGTAGCGCTATCGGACGTCTGCTGGTCGTACGATGTTTTCTAGCCAATCCGCGGTCGAGTTTCAAAACTACTGACATCGCCGGATCCGCGTCTCCATGACGTCCGTTGGTCGTTTGAAAACAAGAAAAGCGCGGAAAATCGTACGTCCAGACGATTTATCCTGACATATGTATGTATGTATTTAGAAATTTTTTATATTTTGAATATCCAATATAATTTTCTTATATTCTACATTTAAAAATGACATTGCACTATCAATATAAATAAAGCTAAACAAGAAAATACTAAATTTTAAGTTATTACAATATTAAAATCATTTTGCATTGAGTTTTATTATTATTTTTAAGTCACCTTTTTTAACGTGAAACTCTGAAATTGTAATAAATTAAAATGTATCTATTTTTATATTCTTATATCTTGAATTAGTAATCAATTATTTTATAGTTAATTATTCATGTTTAATGTTTACATTTCCAAATACGGTGATACCTCGATTTTTGTCAATTTGTCCAAAAGCAATCAGCAAAATCCGAAACTGACGAAAACTGAGGCAATTACTTCCATATGAATCAGTGTATATCCAATTAATTCATTCTAGACACTCCAAAATACATACCAAAGACACATTTTATAGAGAATAAATATAGTGTTTAACCCGTCGGCACGCGCCTAGTGCCGATTAGGCACCAATCGATTTTTAATTAGTTCGTGTAAAAATCCTAATTGTGTGAAAAATCTGAAAAAATTATTACCTGTCTAATTTTTCTTCAATTTTACNGTTTAATACTAAAAACAAAAAGAAATTAATATAAAATGAATAAAAAAGACTAATGTAAAGAATAAATGAACATTTAAACATGGCATTCGAAGGGCTATTGGCTCTGGAAACTTTCTTTGGTTCCATGATGGAGCTAAAAGGAAAGGAAAGCAATGGAATTGTTTCACTAAATACGTGGGATAATGCTCACACAATGAAAAACAATGCCACACTGAGCAGGAAATTGCATGGGTCGCCCTTTGTTTTTGCAAACTTAGCAGTGAGGTCACATGGACATGCCAGCAAAATCTGAGGAAACTGATGAAAACTGAAACAAATTTTTTGCAGGAAAGAAATCTACGCTAACCAAAGTCAATGAAAATCGAGGTATTACTGTAAATGCATTTATTTATTTCAAACAGAAAAAAGTTTTTAATTTACCACCATTCTACAGCATTTTCCATGGTTGGAAAACTAGACGGTCTGCTTCTGAGAAAACTTTGCATACTCTGAAGTGCTTCCATTGCAGTACCTGGAATCAGGAATTCAAATTTATAATAAAAAATTATTATATTTGCAATAAGTTTATTAAGTAACTAATTTAATTTTATAGAATTTCTATTAATTCTTCTACTTATCTAATATCTATAATTTATGTAAAACATACAATATAATTAAGTGTACTATAAAATCTATTCAAAGCCAAACTAGAGAACTAAGTAATTATTTAGTAGTATTTTTTCCTACCAAATAATTAATTACATACTACTAAGTTAGACACTAGTGTAACCAAAGAGAAAGTCAGCCCAAGGAACCTGTGTCTTCCCCTCCACAATGAAAAAGTTCATACAGATGCTAAATATAATATAATTTAATTGTAAAGTTAACTACTGACTTTTTAATTTATATACAGTATATATTTGTTACAATCCATTATGTAATATTAAAAGTAAAAATTTATTACAATGTGTTGTGATTTATATTAAATTTTAACTTGGATTCCCCTTTATGTCAGATAGGGTTATAGTAATAAAGTTAAATGTAAATTTAAATTAGATTTAAACACTAAGTTATGTAATAATTAAATAACTAATAAAAAATATAAACTATTTAAATTTTAAAAAAATATTAAATATAAAAAATTCAAAAATTATATTTTTTATTACAATAAAAATGTACAAAATTTATACTTAATATAAATTGTGTATATTTAACTTTTAGTAATATTTATATTTTGTATATTATATTATTAAAATTTTGAATTCTGTTTCACTGATTTTTATCAAAAACAACTGTATACAACTATATTATAATAAATATCATTTATGATCATCAAAACATATACTTTATAAATAAATAATATTCATATCATGATAAGTATAACTAATTGTGTTTATTATTATGTACAGTACATAATATAATTATAGCTAAAACAATTAAAATTTGATTATTAATCAATTAATAAAAATAAATTTTAAAATTCTGAATATTTTTAATACATAACATGATATGTTAAAAAATTGTTTCAGAAAGTTTTAAAAACTAACAAGAAATAATCTACATCATAGAAGAAAACCTGAAGCTTTAAAGTAAATGTTTTAAAAATTTTCTTTAAAACAATAGAAGAGACTAATAAAATGTCATATTCTGATGACATTTGATCAATCTCTTCTGTACGGCATCTTATATTTATTTCAATAAATTGTTGAAAAGTGTTGAACAAATTCAAAAATCAACTCTTATTAGTTTATAGTATAAATATTTAAGTGAGTGGCTAAAACTAAATCTGTAGTTTATCATTATTTCATTTAATAAAGTTTTATTTTTTTGTTTCTTCTTGCTGAATTATTTTAAAAGTAATTAAACTTATTTTGACAGTTCTTAAATATAACTATCATACCCTTCAACTTTACATTGTTCCGAAATATCATATAGAATACCACCATGATTATGTAAAATCTAAATAATTGAACAAGTAATTAAGCCTGATAAATTTTAAATGTTCAAATATATGTTCTATTATGTTTAACTTCTATAGATTCTTTAAAATATTACTGTTTTTAATATTAAACATTTTAAATATATTCACAAAGCATTATTTTTACTGTCATACTTTTCCTGTTAGCAATAGAGTTGTGCCAGTTATGTATCTAACTTTGTTCAGGAAAAATTTCTGAAATAATATGACTTGCAGTACAAATTCAAAGTTCACATATAGTTAATCTGGTCCTCTTTCTCTTATGATTTCCATGTCTGGTCTCAACTTTCATGTATCTAACTCTGTTCTCAAAATTAAGGAAGCACTGAGAAGGACAAACAACAGTGGTAATTTATAGGTCTATAATTTTTTCAAATTGCAGACCAATAAGTACCCTCCATTAACTGAGTGGATAAAAACTCAAACACCGGTATTCAGTTGTGGGTTAACACATGGCCAACGGAGTGGCCATGTGTTAACCCACGGAGTGGCCAACGGAGTGGCCATGTGGAGTTTTCTGGGTTTTCTTTGCATTAGTAACATTTAAATTGGGGGCCAGCTTTACATAAAAGTCTTTTTGGGATGTATCCTCCTTGGCAGATTGTTCACATGTCGCATTGCTGTAATCAAATAAACCAAAGCAATTCTAATAATTTTTTATAAATGCAATATTTACGAGGACATACTTAACTACCAGGAAACCCGAATACCCTGATTTCATTTTCCCCACATTAACACACAAACGCATTGCCCCAAACTTATTTCACTGATACTGATTAAGATGTTCTAATGTTCAGCCAGCCAAATTAATGTACGTGTAATGATTTTAAGGCTCAAAGTAGAGCTGGAAGTATTTTTCTGTGCCAATGTTTATTTTTCCTATTTATTATCATGGTGACGTTGCTTCATTGAATATTTCCTGTAGCTGTAATCTGTGTAATATGCACTTTATTCACATGCTGAGTCTTACTGTCAAATCTGCTTCTAGTGTGCTTATGCCACAACTTTCAAACGTTTCCTTTACTTAGATGTTTTTGCTAAGCTTTACTTTTTCAACCTGGTTTCACCAGTTTTTTACGGGATCACAAAATACAATTATTCTTGCATCTTTAAGGAATTTTTTTATTTAAACAAGTCTTATAAGACTTGTTTAAATAAAAAAGTCTTTCAAATGTTAAGGTTAGCAATAGGGCCATCACAACCTATCCAACACATCATTTTTCAAATATTAATAGTAGACCAGTATTAAGTAGTAGTCATTAACCATCTTCTTTTTCAGGAGGAGGTCAACTATTACTTTTGGTCAAATTAACTTCATCCCCCTTCCACAGCAATACCTTCTTTCTATCAAACCATAGGTATGGTAGCATTCAAATAGGAAAATTGCATAATACAAGATTACCTATGAGCACAAAATATGTTTTAAGTGATTTTCAAGGGTGCCAAATTTAAATATTTGGTCTATTTTTTGCAAAATTTGATTTGTTGGCAGATTACCATTTGATATTTGGCTGTGAATGGAACCGTTTGTTAGAGCTAACATTAGAAAAAAAAATATATCTTAAAATTTTTAAGATATTTTCAATTGCTTTCTACTTGACCAATGAAACTGTCATTTTGTACCATCCAAGTATTGTGATAAAAAACATGACAATGGTAGGCTGAAATAACAAAACTCTATATGGTTTTCATTTTAATGTTTGTTATATTATAGTATTACAAATGTAAATCTGTCTCTGTAATAATAATAATAAAAAAAACACACTTTGGTAGACGTATCTCACAGCAATTTCTGGTATCTCACAGCAAATTATTTTTTATTTTCCATTGAACTACAAATATATTTCGGGTTGGTATAATGTATGCCAACGCCTCCTCAGTGCTAGTTCAAATAAACAAGAAATATTAAAATATGACTATGTTATACCATAGAAACAAACTAATCATAAAAAACACTTACATTTCCACATTATGTAAATTACAAAAAATTCTTTTTTGTTTTCAAAATAGGGATTGGGAGGGCAAACCTTCCTCATCCAATAACCTGTATTTAAACATAAAATTGTGCATTCCGTATTAATATACAGTGATACCCCAAACTTACGCAATAGGTGGGAGCAAGTGATAACCGTGTAAGTCAAATTCGCGTAAGTCGGAGTATAATTTTGCAATTTGTGTAAAACCCAAGTCAGATGTATGTAAGCTAATAAATGTTCTCGTTAATCTTATCTCGTCTTTTGATTCGTTCGCGGTTAGAAGAAATCACCACATAGAGTCTCTCAAGTCTCCGTAGATATAACAAACACAGAAATAAATAACACAAAATAAATTGTGGCTATGTGTCGATTCCACGCGACACATCTGAACATGTAAGCTGAACAATGGTGTGGGGGATTGAGTAATCGAGAGTTGCTTAGTGCTCAAACAAAAGACAAATCGATGAGATTTGAAAATCGCGTAACTCTGGGTTTGCGTAAGTCGAGGTATTACTGTACATCTAAAATTAAACAACCTTAACTTCCAACAAACAAATTTCCATATTACTCACAATCATTTA
The DNA here is from genome assembly GCF_000671375.1 of Centruroides sculpturatus. NCBI lineage: Eukaryota > Metazoa > Arthropoda > Arachnida > Scorpiones > Buthidae > Centruroides > Centruroides sculpturatus. The sequence continues at coordinate 596,602 of NW_019384859.1, forward strand.
AATTTTTTTTACACATGGGTATATAACAGACGTAATAAAAAAATTGTTAACATAGTAAAAATTGACATACGTAGGTAAAAATTTATTTGATACACAGACAATATTATTAAAAATATACCAGTATCAGAATTACTATGGAAGATTTTTTACATAATTATACCATGTTTTAACTTGTTTTAGCACCATCTATTAATTTATACCAGTGGTAATCAATTTGCATACCATCTGAGTTATTTATTAAATTATTTTTTTGTTTCCTTATTTCTAAATGCTCTTTAAATTTTCTTTTATAAAGATCTTTTTCAAAATGCAAAAGTTTTATATTATTATGGTTAATTTTACAATTATTGTTATTTGTATGATCATACCACGGAGAATTATTGTACTTCAATCTGATGGCCGTTTCATGTTCTTTTATTCTAACCTCTAATATGCACCCTGTTTCACCTATGTACAGTACATATATGGATTTTGACAATCACATTCCAACCTGTATACAACACCAGCTTTTTTTAGGCAATCCATATTATTAATACTACTTTTATCAATATATCTGTGTATATTCTGCGAAATTTTATTGGTCAAAGATGGGGCCAAACAAATGTTATAATTTTTAAGGCTATTACTACAATAATCAAAAATATTTTTAATATATGGAAATCTTTTATATGTTTTTTCATTTTTAAACTTCATATTATATCTGTTTTTTAAGTAACATGTTTTCCATTTAGTAAGAATAAACTTTAGGTAATCATTCATTATACCTTTTATTTCTAAATCTTTAAGTTTAATATTTTTATTATGATCATCAGTTATATGTGTATATATATTTTTTAATTCCATAAGATAAGAATTCCTTTTTATATAATCTGGGATATAAGAATGATAATTTATAGTTTTATTAACATTACAAGATTTTTTATACAAGGTCTGTTCAAAAAGTATCGGACCTTTGGTCGGCAAAAATAAATTTATTGACTTTGAGGTACAAAACCCTAATCCCCTTCAAAGTAGTCTCCTTGGTAATGTATACACTTCTCCCAGCGTTCCTGCCATTGCTGGAAACACTGCTGGAACGCATCTTTTGGAATGG
>NW_019384859.1:598185-600171 GCF_000671375.1 Centruroides sculpturatus
AGGATAAACTTTGGGTAATCATTCATTATAAATTTTATTTCTAAATCTTTAAGTTTGGTGTTTATATTATGGTCATCGGTTATGCGTGTATATATATTTTTTAATTCCATAAAATAAGAATTCTTTTTCATATAAACTGGGGTATAAGAATGATAATTTATAGTTTTATTAACATTACAAGATTTTTTATATGTTATGAAATTATATTTAACAGGGTTATTTAATATAGTTAAATCAAGGTAATTAATTTTTTTATTTACTTCTTCTTCAATATCAAACTGAATGTCCTTATTTATATTATTTATAAAGTTATGGATAGTTTCTTTATTAGTTAAATTACTATTATATATGATCAAATAATCATCCACATATCTCATTATTAATTTTATGCCATGTATTTCACTTATTTTTTTATCAATATCAATCATAACTAATTCAGCTAATTGTGGATAGTTTATTAGTTAAATTACTATTATATACGATCAAATTATCATCTACATATCTCATTATTAATTTTATGCCATGTATTTCACTTATTTTTTTATCAATATTAATCATAAGTAATTCAGCTAATTTTGGCCCCATCTTTGACCCCATGCTAATACCATCTATCTGTCTATAAAACACTTCGTTAACCTCAAAATAATTATTATTATATGCAAATTGTATTAAGTTTATCAAATTATTATGTACATTAAGATCACTTAAACATTTTTCTATTAATTTCCAATTTATGCTGGGATACATATTTTTTATATCTAAACTCATTAATTTATCAGAATTATCTTTTTACAATTTTTGTATTCTATTAATAACAGTATCAGCATTTTTAATACTATTGACAGAATTTTCTAAACATTTTAATTGTTGTTTTATGTAATGTTCTAAATTATAAAGAATGGAGAATTTGAATTCTACTATGGGTCTAAATTTTTCTTCTTCTTTATGAGTTTTTAATCTAATATTAAGAGTAGGAATTCTATTATTTTTGAAGTCAAGAATATGATTTTTTTCTATATTGCTTATATTATTATTTATATAACTTTTTTTAATTAATTTGGCTAATTGTTTTTTTATACTTTCATATGGATAATAATATGGATTGCCTAGAAAAAGCTGGTGTTATATACAGGTTGGAATGTGATTGTCAAAATCCATATATGTACTGTACATAGGTGAAAAAGGGCACATGTCAGAGGTTAGAATAAAAGAACATGAAACGGCCATCAGATTGAAGTACAAGAATTCTCCGTGGTATGATCATACAAATAACAATAATTGTAAAATTAACCGTAATAATATAGAAATTTTGCATTTTGAAAAAGACCTTTATAAAAGAAAATTTAAAGAGCATTTAGAAAGAAGGAAACAAAAAAATAATTTAATAAATAACTCAGATGGTATGCAAATTGATTACTGCTGGTACGAATTAATAGATGGCACTAAAACAAGTTAAAACATGGTATAATTACGTAAAAAATCTTCCATAGTAATTCTGATACTGTTATATTTTTAATAATATTGTCTGTGTATCAAATAAATTTTTACCTATTTATGTCAATTTTTACTACGTTAACAATTTTTTACTATGTCTGTTATATACTCATGTGTAAAAAAATTTAAATGATTGTGAGTAATATGGAAGTTTGTTCGTTGAAAGTTATGGTTGTTTAATTTTAGATGTATATTAATACGGAATGCACAATTTTATGTTTAAATACAGGTTATTGGATGAGGAAGGTTTGCCCTCCCAATCCCTATTTTGAAAACAAAAAAGAATTTTTTGTAATTTACATAATGTGGAAATGTAAGTGTTTTTTATGATTTAGTTTGTTTCTATGGTATAACATGGTCATGTTTTAATATTTCTTGTTTATTTGAACTAGCACTGAGGAGGGGTTGGAGTACATTATACCAACCCAAAATATGTTTGTAGTTCAATGGAAAATAAAAAATAATTTGCTAACCAGAAATTGCTGTGAGATA
>NW_019384859.1:600596-612983 GCF_000671375.1 Centruroides sculpturatus
ATCTTTGACCCCATGCTAATACCATCTATCTGTCTATAAAACACTTCGTTAACCTCAAAATAATTATTATTATATGCAAATTGTATTAAGTTTATCAAATTATTATGTACATTAAGATCACTTAAACATTTTTCTATTAATTTCCAATTTATGCTGGGATACATATTTTTTATATCTAAACTCATTAATTTATCAGAATTATCTTTTTACAATTTTTGTATTCTATTAATAACAGTATCAGCATTTTTAATACTATAGACAGAATTTTCTAAACATTTTAATTGTTGTTTTATGTAATGTTCTAAATTATAAAGAATGGAGAATTTGAATTCTACTATGGGTCTAAATTTTTCTTCTTCTTTATGAGTTTTTAATCTAATATTAAGAGTAGGAATTCTATTATTTTTGAAGTCAAGAATATGATTTTTTTCTATATTGCTTATATTATTATTTATATAACTTTTTTTAATTAATTTGGCTAATTGTTTTTTTATACTTTCATATGGATAATAATATGGATTGCCTAGAAAAAGCTGGTGTTATATACAGGTTGGAATGTGATTGTCAAAATCCATATATGTACTGTACATAGGTGAAAAAGGGCACATGTCAGAGGTTAGAATAAAAGAACATGAAACGGCCATCAGATTGAAGTACAAGAATTCTCCGTGGTATGATCATACAAATAACAATAATTGTAAAATTAACCGTAATAATATAGAAATTTTGCATTTTGAAAAAGACTTTTATAAAAGAAAATTTAAAGAGCATTTAGAAAGAAGGAAACAAAAAAATAATTTAATAAATAACTCAGATGGTATGCAAATTGATTACTGCTGGTACGAATTAATAGATGGCACTAAAACAAGTTAAAACATGGTATAATTACGTAAAAAATCTTCCATAGTAATTCTGATACTGTTATATTTTTAATAATATTGTCTGTGTATCAAATAAATTTTTACCTATTTATGTCAATTTTTACTACGTTAACAATTTTTTACTATGTCTGTTATATACTCATGTGTAAAAAAATTTAAATGATTGTGAGTAATATGGAAGTTTGTTCGTTGAAAGTTATGGTTGTTTAATTTTAGATGTATATTAATACGGAATGCACAATTTTATGTTTAAATACAGGTTATTGGATGAGGAAGGTTTGCCCTCCCAATCCCTATTTTGAAAACAAAAAAGAATTTTTTGTAATTTACATAATGTGGAAATGTAAGTGTTTTTTATGATTTAGTTTATTTCTATGGTATAACAGTCATGTTTTAATATTTCTTGTTTATTTGAACTAGCACTGAGGAAGGGTTGGAGTACATTATACCAACCCGAAATATATTTATAGTTCAATGGAAAATAAAAAATAATTTGCTAACCAGAAATTGCTGTGAGTTACGTCTACCAAAGTGTGTTTTTTTTTTTTTTTTTGATTACACAGACGGATTTACATTTGTAATATACCATACAGCAAGCCATTTATTTATATTATAGTATTTGAATTATATAACTACTAAGGTTATTTTATGTAAGGGTTTATCACACCAAATGACAAATCTAACAGATTTTAAATTAGAAATTCTTTATTCCTCTACTGTACACAATTTAAAGAAATTTTAAAATGTGTTAAATTGTTCACTTGGTGTGATAAACCTTTATGTAAAATAATGTTTGTAATTATATAAATCAAATACTACAATATAATACAATAGAAGGGTTAGTACTATGAAATAAACTAATAATCTTAATGTTTGTTCTTATTTTTTTGCCCAGGCTATGCTGGGTTTAACTGCTAGTTTATATATAAAAGATTACACTACATATAATATTCTTAAAATTTTTATTTCCAAACAAAATTAACATACTTGTCAAAATCTGATAAATTATTTAGCTAATAGATTCATTAAATTATGGAATAATTTTATTGATAATTTATAATGACTTTTAAGTAAAGTGTACATTTTTAAATAAAATAACAATCATTCTCACTTTTATTAAATGCGACACCATGAGATTTTAATGTTTCATATCTTATATTCAGTATTAAATTACTCAATGCTTTATAACTTGATATTAAAAATACACACTTTCAATATGTTATGTTTCTATTAGAAATATAACATATTGAAAGTGTATTTTTATTAGAAATATAAAATATTATTTATCATGCTATTATATTTATTTCCATATATAATACAATAAAGTTATATTGTAAATATTTTCATAAATATAGAATGTAAAACTAACCTTCTACAACATCAATCACAACTAAACCAATGCAAGTAGGTATTAAGTCTTGGTGAACAACATGAACAGCAACTGCACCTCCCATACTAAAAACAAATACAGTAGAAAAAAATGTTCATCATAATTACACACACGCGTTTAAAAGTTTTAAATATATTTATTAACATTCTAATATAGAACATAATTCTAAATACAGTAAAACCTGTCTATGGCAACCACCCACAGTTCCTTCAAAAAGTGGTCTTTTAGACTGGTGGTCATCCAATACAGGTGGTGCTGTAGTACCATATTTCCATACGTATTTTGCACAGTTTTTAGCCATTTCTACTAAGCAAAACTCGAGGTGAGCAAAAATAAGCGAATTTTTTCAACGATAGGGCTATATTGGTATTGTATTTTATTCTTATCGGATAGCTCGATTTACAGGAGTCGTCATGATTTTATACGACAGATTTAATGCCAATATTTTAAAGATTAATACAATAATCGCATTTTCTCTATTATAATTACAGTGACCATATTTTTTGGGGGAAAATAAAGGACATATCGAAGAAAATCAAAAAAATACGTTATAAAATTCATAAGTTTATAACATTCATTACGAAAATAGTAGCATACAACAATGCATACATTAAAATTTTAAACAATCTGAATTATTACACATACACACATTGTAAAAATTTAAATAACATTAATTTTGATACTTTTCAGTAGAATTAATTTTTTATNCAGAAGTTTTGACCAAGGATATAAGACACTCTTTTTTTATAGCAGGAGTATTTGAATATCCAGAATTTATAAGTATAAAAAAAAGCTAAATTTTACATTCAAAATATCCTCAGAATGATAATAGATAAGCTGTACAGATGTGAAACATGATAGCATTGTTAATATAAGGCCAATATTGAAATGAATAATCAGATAAATTTGGTATGATTGATAGCCAATAAACTTCAAACGTTTGATAAAGAAATGAAATTAATATGACTTTAGAGTTTTTATTTACATCAAGTTTACAATAATCACAAAAACTGAAATCTCAAGATCCTTGGGAATATATTAACATCCTGTCTATAACTCCATGCTAATTTTGTTGGATTGTTTTTATTTTCATTTTAAGATGTAAAGTTTAAAACCAGTTTCTTTCAAAACCATTCTAATTTTAATTTGTATATCACATTCTTTTTTTTGTTGTTTAACTGATGAAGCCATATAGTACCAAAGACAAAATATTTTTATACATTTAAGTTCTAATCATTGTCAAGTATGAGTTTATTCAAATATATGTTAAATCATACAAATAAAACACAATTTTTTTATATTTATGAAATTTGCAAATAATTGTTTTAAATCATCAAACAAATAATGAATTCTTTTATAAGTAAAAATAATAAATCAGATGCTTGATAGAATTTGAAATGGCCATTTATAAATATAATTGTTCATAAAACTTTTATTCAGAAACATTCAAAGTCAAATATTTAATGAACAATTATAGAATTTTGATTAATTTTTTTGTTTATATTATTTTTTTACTAATTCTGCCCGCCCTATGGGCATTAAGAGGCTCTTTTAATCAAGTCAGGACTGCCTGTCACAAAATTTGCAATTTATGAAAATTATATTCATCTGGCAATTGGAGTGGTGAATAGCCATAGCATCCAGAAGAAAAAAAAGTCACTCAGTAAAGAGTATCACAGAAAATGAATCCATCTTGGTCTGATACAATTTTACTGTTAATAAACAGAGTTGTTTAAGAAACTCGCTCATAAAAACTGCATTTTTCTATATTGTCAGTCCTTTCATTTCAGGTTGATACAAAAAGTTACAGTAAACAAAAAAGTGACCTGGCAAATGCTATAAAACAGCGAGGGTGACACCTGCAAGTGCATTGTAGATTTTGATTAGGTCCACAATGGAGTGTTGAAGAATGGGGCCAGACCACTATAATTGTAAATATCTGAAAAATTCCCAGGAGATTTTTCAATCCACCTGGATTCATTCTTGGTCTCAGAGCTGTAGGCTGAAACCTTAACCACCTGGTCATACAGCCATTGCATTTTTAAAATTAAACAAGATGACAACCAACAGTAGATCCAGAAGTACCCATGGGGAGGCTAATTCAAAAATTAAAAACATTTTAATAATTAATAAGTACCTTTAATTAACACATGCATGACAATGATAGCTTATTACTTTAACTTAATACTTCTGTCAAATATCTGGTATTTACATACAATAATCCAGATTTTATAATCAGATGATATACATGTGCCGGGCTGTGAACGGCTCATGTATTTGTAAAATCTAAGTGAATCGTACAACATGGAATTCATATAAAACGGAATAATCAACAGTGTTATAGGGGGGGCGACTGTATTTGTGATCTGGTGAGAAATATGAAGATTACTTAAAAAAACTATAAATTATCACCATTATTTAGGAGATTTAACAAACAATATATAATAAAATTCATGGTTACATTTAAGTAGAGAATTTGTTTTTATATAGAGGAGAGGAGAGTATTATAGAATACCATTTACATTTCTAAAAATAACTTTACTGGTTTTTGAATAAAAATCCCAAAATCATCATGAGTACATACTATAACTAATTGTAATAAATTGTCACTTGTAAAAAAAATACTATTTATTTTGTTGTTATGAAACAAAATATATTTAAAAAAACTCACAAATGGAGGGTAATATGGAATAGTCGGGTAATATGGATCAGGTGGTTTAAACCATTGAAAAACTAATTAGACTTCATAAGACATAGTTATTCTTAACTATAAAAACCATATTTTTAAGATTATGTGCATGTCATTCCTAATTCGAGTCTATTTACAAAAGTCACAGATATAATTTTCTTTCTCTGCTCCAGTACAATCAAGGTGAGCCCACAGAAAACAGCTGAAGCATTGAATCCAAATTTTCCCTCGATCATCTTTGGAGAATTTTCCTTTACAGAAGATACATTCAGCATCTTCATTTTCTGGTTCTTTAGTTGATGGCACACAGTCCATTACAGATGATACTTCAGAATGAAACAATTCATCACTGCAAACACTGGAGTCATCTCTAGTAGGTTTAGGTCTAGAAGGTCAGTTTAATTTCTTAACAAATGGTCTTTGTATGTTCAGTTTCTTTTGTTGTTTTGAAGCTTCTGGTTCTTTCTTTTTGTCCTTTTCTTTCAGTTTATCCATTTATCCTATATTCCATAATACCCGACACACCATCTTGGAAAATGAACCTTTAAACTGATGGACAAAACATTATCAGCTAAAAAACGACTACAGTATAACAAACTACAATTCTTTTAGTGTACATTATGCTTAATATCAATGTTCAAGTCACATGTGTACTAGTAGGTTAAAATGTTTGAAAACTTGCCTGCAACAACTCTCGAAATTCACAAAACACACTTTGTTCTGTAGTGAGTGGTACGACAACAAGCAGTCAACTCTCACTGCATTGCATCGTGGGAATCTTTCTTGAGTAGTTCATGGTATTCCCATGTAATAACAGTAACAAACAGAGCCAAAACTTTGGTATATAGAGGATAACTAAATATATATATATAATTATTTAGTTAAATTATATTTTAATTTGTCACAAAATATTAATAATGTGTGATAATTCTTTAATGAAACAATATGTTATATAACCTTTTTTTCTCATATTAATCAAATAAAAGAGAGTAAAATAAATCAAAAAAACATTTGATAAAGATTGAATCTACATATTTATTAGATCTTTCAACAACAAAGTGCATTAAATTTTGTAAGTTTAATTGCATAATTACATAGTGTGTTATGAAGTTCTTGTGCACATTAGAATTATAATAACTAAGATTTTACACAAAGATTAAACAATGTGAAAATGTATTGAAAAGGTATTTTATTCTAATTTTTATATGCATAAAATCATAAAATTATCAAAATTTAATAAAATGTTTGTTATTATTATTATTATTATAGAATTAAAAACTTTACTATAATTTTAAACAAATTCCCAATTTTTTGTTTTAGTTCATAGAATTAATTGCATTTGTAATCCTAACATGAATATCATTTAAAGATATAGTGTTTTGAAAAGTAAACTGCATTAATACCTCTCATAGAAAACAAATGATCAGTATGATAATTTAAAAGTAAAATAAATTATTTTTCCAATACATTTTACAAATAATTATAAAAAATTAAAATATAATTTAATGAAATAATGTTTTATATATATGTGTAAAATTTAAAGACATTAAGTTATTTAATTTTATTGACAAGATTATGTCTTGTTTATAAAATTGTGGTGCTGTCAACATGTCAGGAGTTGCAATTTGGCACAGAGTATTAGGTGCCCAAATCATGCACATACAAAAAACAAAAAAAAAAAAAATCTGACTTGTAGGTACTCAGGGGACTGAGAACCAAGTCAAAATAAAATACAAAATGGCAACACTCTTTCTACAAACAGGCACTAGTGCAAGATTTGCACATGCATTGCTTGTTGGCAAGTTGGAAATGCGAATGTTGTGAAATCAAATTTTGACAAACAAATCTTTGAATAAACCCATTTACCTGTCCTGTGTTATTCCCAACATATCTCTGGTCACGACATGCTGACCTTGACTGGATGACCCGAGATATCTCATTTCAGCATCAGAATGTTTTTGAAACAAGATGGCGCTAGTTGTTATAATTTTTTAATATTAAAACTAACTTCTGAAATATAATTTTTTTGCTTTTACATTTATTAATATATTTATTTTGTTTGTGCAAAATAAAATAATTTTGTATGAAACAATAGCCGCAATTATTTCTTTCAAAACTGGGAAATTTTCGTTAGGCATTGACAAAAATTCAATCCGGGATGACACGTAATGAAAAGAAAGTTCAACATTGGATACCGAAAATGCCTCGTGATCACGGCCAAGGCCAGAGAAGTTTGAATGATTGTGTTCAAAACCAGCGATACCAAAGAAGATTGGAGAATGAGAACAAGATCCACCGTGAGCATCAAAGTGATCCCGCTTACCATAGACAAGAACAGGTCCAAGCAATGCAACCCATTATAACCACAGCGGCTATGAATTCCACTGTAATCTACCCCAGTACCTCGAGTACTGGTGTCAACTTTTCTTCATTGGAGAGTGCTCATTTTTCTTTTTTCCTTAGAAAACAGTGCACAGTTGAGTCCTGAGTCTCCGAGACATAGTCTTGTCCCAAAAGCGGCTTTGGTGTTTTACTTGTTTAAATTCAATAAATTACTGTGTTTAATTTAATTTTTAATGTGTGTTTAATTTAATAAGTTATATTAAATTAAACACACATTAAAAATTTTCTATTTAAATATAACCATGAATTTCATGGTGATATACCATTTATAATATCTCACTCAGATAATAAGGGCCATTCAAGTATTACAACAGCAAAGATTTGTGTTTTTTGATTTCCCCATCATCAACCGATGATCAGAAATCAAGGGACCTCTCCCTATAATTATGTTATCAAGCCAGTAGTTAAAACCATTCTCAAATATACAGGAATTATTTTCAGATAAATTTGTGATGATTTAGGATAATAATAAAAATGATGGTGGAAGGGAGGATAAATCTTTGTTGATGTAATCTTACATCAACAAAGACTCATCCTCCCACCCTCCATCATCGCAATTGTTAGATACAAATAAATCTTGCACCATAAACTGCTCACATAGCACTTGAATGGTCCCACAATCCTATAATATAGAATCTTAATGTTAAAGGCATCAAAATTTTATAGATAATTTGTATATTTTAAGATAAAAATTTGCTAATATTGTTATAATAATTTTGAGATAAGCAGGTCACTGTTCAGCATACAAAGTATTTAATTAGACAATTTATAAAAAATTTTTATGATAAAACATAACATATTTAATAAATGTTTGTGTGTATCATTTGCTTCAAATTTAATTAAAATAGCAAACATGCTACCTCTTTCTTTCTATATAATATTAATTAAGCTTAAAGCTTAATTAATATAAAGAGGTAAAATGTTTTCTATTTTAATTGAATTTGAAGCAAATAATTACCTGTGTCCAATTAAAATTACCGGTGGAAGGTTTTCAGATCCATACATATTTTGAATGACATTTCCAACATCACTGTAATTAAAATAAAAAGTAAAGTTTTTATTTAAAAAATAATATTATAGAATAATACATATTCAAATATAAATCTAAATACAATTTTTCAGATAGATTAAACTGCATTCAATACTGAATTGAATGGTTTACTGTAGATTTAATACACTATTCATTTAAAAATAGAAAAGTAACTAAAACTAATTATTTTCTGAATACAGAATATTTAAATTTTATATTTAGAGAAGGATAAAATTCTAAATTTCTGGGAAAACTAAGAATCAAACTGCTTTATTGCAAATATCAAACTAAAACAATAAGTATACCTTAATACAGTTAACTTCACTTATTGTAATCACTTTGAGACTCAGCTAATATTAAGAAGAATAAGTAAATAACACTACAATTAGCAAAAGTTCTGTCTTCATTGATGAACATTAAAAGGATATATTAAAATTATTAAAAAATGTACAATTTAAAGAATTATTAATTAATTTATATATATTATTGATCCAACATTTGTCTGCTACTAACTTTAACAACAGCCAGTCTGATGCTAGTAATTTAATCAGTTGTATTGCAAAAAAATAATGATTAAAACAATTAACATTTAATGTTTAAAGTACTGCTTAAAAATAACAATAACTGATAATAATTGCATGTCATTAGCCAATGTTGAGACTGATAGCACAAAAAAGAGTGTAAAAGGCCTATTCATCTAAAGATAACAATAATAACAAATATAAATTCCAGTAAGAAAAGTTTTTATAATTTGTTTTATGTTCTGAGACATGATTTGATAACAATAATCAAATGATAATATCCATGATTACAATAAGCAGAATCTACTTATTTTGAGTGTAAGAATCTTATTCTCAGAAGCTAATCCAAAAGAATATCTAAAGTTTGAATCTGAATTAGAAAAGAAAAACAATTTATTACTACTGAATTTTATTGTCATTGCCGTAATATACACTAACAGCAATAATAATTATATAATAAAAATTAAATAAATATAGAATGTGCAGTGTATAACAAAAGTAATGCAATATTTTATAATAGCATTTATTGATAAATACTGAACAAAAACAGGAAAAAATAAGAAGGGTCAATTATATAGTGTGAGGTAATGTGGAGTGATGCTACCTCGGATAACTGAAAACACAGATGGCCACTATTTTAGATTAAAATGATGAATATAAAAGATTTATATGGTATATCACTTCTAACTCTCTTTTTATACCTTAGTAAATACATTTTAATATAAATGGTTTGTCTTATATTGAAGTTAAATAATAAAATATAACAGAAACAAATTATTTTGTAATATATTACCATTTTAAATTTTCTTTTATGAATTACAGTATAAGAAGAATAGTTTACATTCAGTTATAGACATCAGACAATGTGGAAAGTTTGTTAATCAGAGTTTGGAAAAATGAAGTTCTACTGTATTTTAAAATTTTCAAAATATTCTTTATCATGATTTATACAAGCCCACAATCTACTGATTACAAGCAGCAAACTTTCTTGCAAATTTCAAGCAGAAAACTTTCATTGCAATACTTATTGCATTTACTAAAGTATGAAGATTTTGTGGTTGTTGTCTATTGTATAAGTAAGGTAATAAATAACAAAATTTTTACAGTTGATTCAATTGAAGTTGTCTTTGATAAGCCTAACTTCATTACCTTAAATCTTAAATTTTATTTTTGCCTGAACTGAACTCCCAGAGATGCAAAATATTTGCATCTCTAGGAGTTCAGTTCAGGCAAAAATAGATTTCAATAATTTAAAATCTAGGATTCTGTATCTTTATTTCATGTTTGCTATTATGTGTTTTCTGTTGCATTTCCAGAGTCACAATAAAATCATATTAAGACACACTTGAAATAAAATCATTTAATTATAAACACTTGACAAAAGATACAGTCACTTGATACATTAATCCCTCAAAAACCATAACACCAAAATACAAAAAATTTATGAGCATTTCATGCTTAAAGTAACAAATGTGAATAAGCAAGTCAAATTTTATATACAGTGCTTTCTTTTTAAATTTTCAATTAGAGCTTTCCAAAAGCAATGTCAAACATAAAACAAGATGTGTTTGTTTGAAGAAGTGAATAATAGCTAAGGCATTATCAAAAAGGAAGCAAGAGATTTTTGAAGTCAAACATGCATAGTAAAGCTTTTTAATAATAATATAAATATTTTGTTATTAAAAAGTAAGCTTATCCAAATCCAGCTGGACAGATAATAGTCTTTTATATATAATATTTATCCACAGATATCAGTTTAATCAATGGTTTTCTCAAAACTGAGGTATTTAACAATATATTAGCAAATGAATCTTCACACTTGAAAACATACTTTAAGATTCTCTAGAAGTACTTATTACATTTTTATTTTTCTTTTGAAATTTTCTGTAAGTCAAGTTCTGTACTTATAGACAAAGCTTAGCTCACAAAACTTGTTACCTATAGAATTGATCAAAAACCTTTTAATCAATATGATCCTTTACTGTGAGAAATGATTGTGTTCCTTATTATATAGAGATATCTGTCATCTCACTTTCATATATCAGATATTTTTCATATCACTTGTACTTTAGCAATGCATGCATTTATGATCATTAAAATTTATTATGTTACAGATTTAAAAAACACATTATTATTAATGATTAATTGTTTACATATACAAAATTTTACTAATTTTAGGTTTAGGTGTATTTAATTTCTTTTTCAAAATAACTTTAAAATTTTGGATACTAGTGTATATGTTATGGACAAAGTGATTAATCGGGCATAATAATGACCAAAAAGGGCGCATAGTATGATAAATATAGATTAATTTATCAAATTGACCGGTCATTATGAATACTGCTATCACCTAGTCGGGCAAGATGATAATAATACATTGAGGAGTGATCATCCGACATACGCTAGCCAATTGGCTCTGAGTTGCTAATTGTATCGTGTTGAGTGTGTATTGCATTTAGTACATAATAAATATGTTAAATAATATAAAATATAAAATCATGATATTGTAAAAAGAACAAATTCAATGATAAAATACAAGCTCATAACATAAGTAATTTCAAATAAAAATAAAAGCATAGTTTATTATTTGTGATGTAGAAAAAACATATTTTACCCAAATTAAAAACAAATTAACTAATACAGTTGTCCCTCTATAGTCCAACATTTTTTAATCCGACATGCTCAGTAGTCCGACGCACCTCCCGTCAAGGTACCCGTCCCCGTTACGTGTCTGCATGCACAGAAGCATGTTGCGATGTGAATCTCCCCATCCAATTCTTACTCGATGACACACATTTCGTGTGTTTTATGTGAGCAGTTCTGTTCAAACAGTTGGAGTAGAGAATATTGTAAGTTACTGCTAGCAAAACAATGCGTAATATGTAATTATTTTCGGTAATCTGACACACCTTTGGTCCCATACCTGTCGGATTATCAAGGGACAACTGTAGTAATAAAAATTTTAACACAATTATATAAGAATACTTAAACATAATTAAATCAAAAATATTGTCTAAGAAATGCATATAATATTACATAAAATAACATTAGATACACAAAAATTTTTAACTTTGTAATGTAAAATTTCATAAAATTACTAAATATATTTCTTATACAGTAGAGCCTCGAAAACTCGGCCTAATGTGGACCGAAGGGTGGCCGAGTTTGTGAAAATGCCGGGTTATCGGGAATGGGGTTAAAACAGGATAAGTATGCGTGTTTCCTCAGAAAATATTGTACTCTACTTGTATGTATTGTTTGCTTGAGAATACAACAGAGAATAAATTTCCCAAATACCCTTAAACAAAGGAAAAGTACATCCTTTATGAAGGCATAGAGCCTTTACTACAGGAAAATGAAAATTAATGAATACACTGTGTACAGTAATTTACTTGATAAGACAGATCTCAGAAAAATACTTTATGAGGCATAAAGCTGTCTATAATGAAAATTAATTAACAAAATTAATTAAC
>NW_019384859.1:614970-630366 GCF_000671375.1 Centruroides sculpturatus
TATATACGTATTTTGGAAATGTTGAGTCGGATTAGTCTAGAATCGATTAATTTTATGGAAGAAAATCTTTCAAACAGCCATAGTCCGTAAACTTGATACGTGTCGGGTTGTGATTGGAAGGATTCGTAAGAAATTGGATTCCTAAAGAATGGAACGTATCTCTATCTTATAGGGGGTCGACTGTATTCCAAACAAATATTTCTATTCAATTAAATTTTTTTAATTGAAAATATATTACTCTCAGAAACCAAAATGAGTTAAATTTCTGGTTACAGTCATTTTTGACAGTACTCTAATTTATCCCACTATGTATTATTAAACATTCTTTAGATTTTTAAATAGCAACAACACAATAAAATTTCAAATAAAAAGAAGAAATACCGTGATAATGTTTCAGCAGAAAGATCACTATCATTTGTTGTTTTTGTTTCACCTAAAAATAAAATGAATAATAAATTGTAAATGAAAACAGAATATAAATCCTAGAATTTTTCTGATAATTATTAAATATTTTATTCTTACTTCGACTAAGAATTAAAACTCAAACTTAAAAAAAAATTTCATTTTATTTAAAGTTAGTATTTGCAAAAATTTTTGTAGTTATCTGCAGTATCAATTCTTACATTAAAGATAAAAAATATTTTTATATATCAGATAAATGTAGATAAATTAAATTCTTGAATTTCTTTTTAATATTTTGCACAATTGAAAGTTAATGCAACAATTAAATTCCACTTTCAACTTGCCATATGGAATCTAATCTTAATCATAATATACTATCAATGAATCATAAATCGTCTTTATATGATTTCCAATTATTCTTGAAATATCGAAAGTATTTGAACATTGAATAATTTTATATCATACAGAAAATTTGAATTCAGTATTTCACATTATGACAAATCATGAAAAATTTATTTTACTATAATCAAATAAAGTGTCACATTTTACTGATTGACTAAATAATAAAATGAATCAAAAATCATTCACAATTCTTGTAGATCAATTACATTAATAAGATAAATAGTGATATTTATTTGCTTTATGAAATTTGTAGTTCATAAATTTCTCCTCTCTTAAAGTATAAGAGCAGAGAAATAGTCTACACTCAAAATATAAATAAATGAAAATTTATAATATACTTAATTTTTATTATTTTCATTTAAAAATTAGTTTATTTCTTTAATATTTATGAAAAATTTTATATCAAATCTAACATAATATACTGTATATAAAGACAAATAATTGTTGTGTGTGTTGAAGTATTATAGTATTATTTTATGTAAAAACAAATCTATTTTATTTTTAAAACACAAAAATGAAAAAACATTGAAATTACCATGTCCTCGTAGATCAATAGCTGCAATTTGACATTCCACCAGATGAGAAATGTTTGACTGAAAGATATTACTATTAGGATTAATCCTAATTAAGTGATAACTACTAAGTGATATGAATTTCTTTTGATATTATTATTCATATAATTTATTTATTTATTAATAACTACACATTTCAAAGTTGAGTTATAGTTTAATAATTAACTATACATTTTACTCATTCAAATGTTTTTTAAATATTGAATTAATTTCAGGGATAATTCTAAAATATTAAAATTTTCAACAATAATTTATATAACTATCAAATTAATCAAATGGTGATTTGAATTTTTTTGGTCATTACATTTAATAATTGAAGATTCAAATTTATTTATTGCCATTTCAAAAGCTCAGTTATCCAACTTGTAATGCTTAGTATTAAGCTAAAAACTGAAATAGGAAATATAAGATAATTATAATAATAATACAGTTTTTATATATGAAAAATATTTCAGTTTTTTGCATTCTTACATATTCATTATTCATCTACAGTTTGTACTTAAAAAATGTACTTATATATAGATATCCCTTGTACAACATGGTTTCACTCTAACAAGGTTCAAAAATTGGGGACCTCCCTGTGCAACACAGTTTCTGGTTTCACTCTAACATGGGTTGATAATTTAGGAAATTCTCCATACAAAATTTCATAACTTTTAAGTGCAACTCCTTTTATTCTATATTTTTTTTATCTCAAATTTGCCCATGGATTTTAAAATATTAAAATCTTCAATTTGTTTTGTGCCTTTTGTTGTGTTTATTAAAACTGATAGTGCAACTTTTTTCTTCTTTGTTGTTACTTTCAGATTTTAGCCTTTAAGACTGTCACTGTGTTTTGTTTTTATAAATTCATCTTTGTATTTAGTAAATTTTATTTAAATATTTTTAGGTAAGTGTTAACCTTTTTTAACTGTAAGTAATACAGTGGTAATACATAAAAATACAGTGGTATCTCAGTACTGAAACTATTCCCAACTCAAACAATTCAGTATTCAACACAAATTTTTTGGGGGGGAAAATCACAAAGTTGGGAAAATTACACAAAATTTCCTAGGAACAAATTTTAAAAGTGTCCTCTTTCCTTCTAGTCCCCACTTTTAAAGTTCGTCCCTAAGAAATTTTATGTAATTTTTCCAAGTTTATACTTATTATCCTGACAATTTAAAAAAAAAATCACTTGTCCTCGACTGAACAAGTGCAACCCACTAGAATAAATTTTCTATTACAGTAGAGCATCAATTATCCTAAACAATTCGGGACTGGGGTTAGGATAACCGATTATGTACAAAAAAATATATTAACCTATCCCATGTTGAAATTCGTTCAAATTCTGGTGCATCAATTCTGATGTACCCTTTCATGGTTGTGCCAGTGCTGCCAGCTAAAACACACACACCAACAAAAATAATATTGGAGTAGCCCAAGACAGCCAAATATTGCAGCATCACAGCACTAGCGAAAATTTAAATTTGCCGACTGGAATGCTTTCGGTTAACCGATGTTTCGGATGATTGATATTTGGATAATCGATACTCTACTGTAATAACATTTTTATTTTGTCATACATAAAAAATTTTTTATGGTAAAAAGAAAAAAATAGAAGACATTGCTGATATTTCTGATCAAGATCAACAAAAATGCTCTGATGATGATGTAAAAAGAAAACTCCCTCATTTAACTAAAATTAATATTAACACATAATACAGTACTTTTAATTGTGATTGTTAGTTAATTATTAATTGGAAATAAATTATTAAGTGCTTTAATAAACATATTTCTCTTAGTAACAAAAAGAATAGTATATTTTTGTTAACTTTTAGAACCTAACCCCATGTTTTGTATTAGTCCTTTGTTTCATATAGCACAGATTCACATAACACTGCACTTTTTCAGAACATAAGTACCATGTTATATGAGATATACCTGTAAATAAATAAACAGCTATATACTTAAAAAGATATAAGTTACTACAGTAGAGCATTGATTATCCGAAACAATTGGAAACTGGAATTGTTCGGAAAATCGATTTTTCAGATAACCGATTATGTACAAAAATATATTAACCGATCCCATTTTGAAATTCGTTCAAATCCTGGCATGTCCTTAAGTATCCTCTCATGGTTGTGCCAGTGCTTCCAGCTAAAACATGCACAACAACAAAAATAATATTAGAGTAGCCCAAGACATAGCCAAATATTGCAGCGCCACAGCACTAATGAAAATTTAAATTTGCTGACTGGAATGCTTTCAGTTAACTGACATTTTGGTTGATTGGTATTTAGATAATCGATGCTCTACTGTATTTTAAAAATGAATTTCGTAGTCATTTATTTGGTATTAATAAATAAAATGTAATTATAAATAAATTTTAAAGTATGGTCATAAATATGGAAAAATACTTTTGCATTATCTATGAATTGCATATTAACTACCACACTTTTAAAAAGTTAATATCAAACTTACACACTCAGTAACTGTATTCTTACATTAAATAATGATAAACATTTTCAAAAATATAAATTAAAATTTGTTGTGATTAATGAAATGTATTTTTATGTTACTAACTTTAAAATATTAATAAGTTGCATTTTCTACAACTCTCATCATTCATGCTGGTATGTCATAACTATATAAGTGAACTAATACTAACATTGATTTCTGCATTTTATTTAATCAGAGATTTATAATTGACATAATTTGCAACTACCTAAATAAATAAATTAAAAAGTTTTAATACTTGACACAATAAATATTACATAGTAATAAAAAGAAAGCACATGAATATATCTAACAAGCTTGAGAATTGTCATTTAAGTAGTTTTGTTTTAGTATCCTTTTTATTTATTAATTATTGATAAAATTAGTGTGTTAATCTATCATTTCATATGATTTCTATTCAAGATATTATCTTCTTTAAATATTTATATGTGGATTGTCCTTATTGTAAAGAGCATTTTCTTAAAAGACTGTTTTAAATTATTAATTATTGATTGCAATGGCATAGTTTCATATCTGATTCAAAGTTTTAACTAAATACAGTAGAGCCTCGAAAACTCAGCCTAATGTGGACCGAAGGGTGGCCGAGTTTGTGAAAATGCCGGGTTATCGGGAATTGCGTTAAAAAAATAAGTACGAGTGTGGAGTCCTCAGAAAATACTGTACTATACTTGTATGTATTGTGTGCTTGAGAATACAACAAAGAATAAACTGCTCAAATATCCTTAAACAAAGGAAAAGTACGTCTTTTATGAAGGCATAGAGCCTTTACTACATGAAAATAAAAATTAATGAATACACTGTACAGTAATTTACCTGATAAGACAGACCTTAGAAAAATACTTATGGGGCATAAAGCTGTCTTTATCATGAAAATTAATTACTAAGGATATTTTGCCCTGCCAGGGTGTGGCCGAGTTATCCGGAGTGCCGGGTTATCGAGTGCCGAGTTTTCGAGGCTCTACTGTATTGTGAGTAACTTCTGCTTATGTTTTTCTAATTCAGTATTTAATATGACTTCTGCTTATGTTTTATATTGTAGCATATCTGCCAACCAGCAGCGTTTTGAATTCTCTATCAGTGCACAGGCCACTTTTCCCTTTCTTCAGTGTTTTTAAAGAATTTATCACATAAACACTTTATTTAACAAGTCTAATACCACTATATTTGCTGAAGACACTGTATGTATTTTATTATGAATGACTAAAGTGAACCAGAAAGACATTCTCAGATTTGTTCAATTGGGAAAAAACCAAGATTGATATTTTTATATATGTATGTTGGTATACGTATAAAAATTTTAGCTTCAGTTTGATACTTTTAAATGGTAGATATGATAAATTACATCTTCAAGTCTGGCAACATTAGTACCATCATGTTGGTTGTTAAATCGATCATAGCAGACTCATCAGCAGATGATGTTACTTTTACAATTAGACCAAATTATTGAGCAGCACTACAATTTTTCCACCCAAAATGAAGAAACAGCTGATTCATCACTTAAGAGTATACAGGCCATATGGTATGAACTTTCTCAAGAAAATAAACTACATGATTTTTTGAAATTTGTGAAATTTTACAAAGATTTGTAAATTTGTAAAATAGTAAAGCTGATGATGGTTTTGCCACACAGCATTTCAAAGCCTCCCCTGCATTGCTGTGTATCAAAAGGAAAAGATATTCAGTATAATAAGAAAAAGTACAACAGGGATAGGAAATAAATCACAACCAGAAAACTCATTGCCTTAATAATTGTAGTGAAAGTCAGTAAACCAACTGATATCAACTGTCACGAGTACACTGAAAAAAAAAGAAATTATAATAAAGCAAAACATTGCACAAAGGCATAAACAGGAAACACTCAACATGTAACATCAAGATGGAACACCCAATAAATCTATGTGTCCTGTAAAATACTTGACCTTTTTTAAATTATGATGTTAAAGAGTATAAAGCTATTGGCATACTCTTGACAGTATTTATGACAATAGCTTTACATGATATCATATGCAGAGATAAAATTAAATTTTGTTTATTAAAGGTATTTTATATAAACAATATGCAATTATCAGTATTAATAAAAATTTTTCACTTTTTATGCTGTCAGTGTTTTTATTCAAAAAACAGTGTTTTTCTACCAACATCCCAGCTATTCTAAAGGTTGGCAAGTATGATTGTAGTAAACTGGTACATTAATTATAAAATAATACTAATTTCTTCATCCATTCATTTTTAAGTTCTTTAGCATAATTATAAACTTTTGATTTGACAATAAATATATTTAAACCTGTACTTATAATAATAAATAAAACAATGTTACATTATTTCAAATGAATCTGTAAAACTTACAGTAAACAATGACCAAGTTAATCCACTATAACCACCTCCATGCAACAGTAATAAAAGTGGACCAGATTCTCCATTACAATATACCCTGAAAATCTAGTCAAAGTTAAGAATATTTATATATTTTAAATATAAAAACTTAATTTTAGTTATAACAACAGTATCTAATTATTTAATAATAATATATTTAAAAAATTAAAGTAATGAATCTAAAAATTATCATTTAAATCATTACATATAATTTTCAAATGCAATGTAAATATCAATATTATATATCAGATTTATACAGGTAATAGAATTGATAAAGATTTGACTTTTTAACAAGAATGAAATATTCCAATTAGCACTGTTAGCTTTATGAATGCTATTATTTAACACTCAACAAAACTTCTCCAACTTATTTTCAAATTAAATAGATTCTTTATTGGAGTACATACAATCTTTAACTATACCACAATAAACTCAAACACTTTCAGGCTAAGCAAATGTTCATTCCCTGGCATTTCTAAATAGAATTTTTTTGTAAACCTTTATTCTTAAAATATGATTTCCAAAACTTAGAATGTTTGTTTCTTAAATTTGCAATCATCCAGTTCTAAGTGAACATATATCAATAAGAAAATTACAGCTTAAATCACGTTTGAAGATCAATTCTCACATTGGAGAGATGGTTTCTAATTATATAGTCATCTGGACAACAAACTAAAAGGTGTAATCTGAACATATATCAGAAAGAGATTTTTTAATTTACTGATAAAATTAAAAAGTTTATTTTAAGTAACTTTTAATTAATGAAAACAATATATATCTGTAATCACCACTTAATAAATGACAATTTATCAAAATATACAAAAATGTATTTTACTGTTAAATGAATTTTTAGTCATATTAATAAAAAATGTATACGTATTGCAATATAAAAATTTAAATATTTCATGTATTTATAAAGTATATATTAACTTTCATTACATTTAATATTTAAAATAAACTGTATAAATTAATTATATAAATAACTAAATATAAACATTAAAATCATATATATTTTTAAATTTGCTTTTAAGGATACATTACTTTCAGTAACTTTAACTTCTTTCATAGAAGTGAAATATTTTTTCCATGAAAGAGGAGAATAATCTCTCTTCATACCTCTTCTTCCTGCTCTATATGAAACAAAAAATATTAAAAAATTAATTAAACAACTAAAGAGAACATTTTTTTCTCTTTAATTCTATAAAAATATATTTTCAAATACTTTCAAAAATTCAAAAACTTTATAAAGGTAAATTTTACAAACTTTTATAACAGTTCTCTGTAAAATTCAAAATTACAGTACAGTATCTGAAATGCAGTTAATCTAAATACCTCATAAAAATTATGTATTTTAAAAAATTTAATCCTAGCTTTAAGGATTGATTGTTTTGTGCACACACAGTTTTACAAGATCTGAATCATGAACATTATACTGTTATGAAAAAATATTTACCCATTGGTAAACAAATAAAATAATAATAATAAATTTTATATGAAACATTAATGTAAATATTATATTAAACTTGTGGAATAAAATTCTAAATCATTTACAAGTGTAATAATACACAAATTTAAAATACAAATTAAATGTTAAAATGCTCATTTGACTATATATTATTTTTTTGTCTTCCAAATATAAGATTGTTATAGCCAATAAAGGATAGTTACATCTTTATATTGTACCATCTGATATATTGCTCATTTGGTTTGTCTCCCTACATGTGTGATATAATATTTATATACTACTGTAATATAAATATTTAAAACATCATAATTTGTGTGATTAATGAAACACAAATTTTTAATTTAACAATTCAACAATTAAAATTTTCTCATTATAATACACTATAATAAATGAAAAGAAAAGATTTCTATATTAATCACATCAAATTTACATACAGTATGCTTACAATCATAATTTTCAATGGATATATTTTGTCAGCCTAATAGTGTAACAGTATAATTTGATCACAGGAAATATTTTAGGAACATTCTCCTCCTTCCACTAAATCATTTCAAAAAGAATTAATTATGAAAATAACATTTAAATGTTAAGAGATATCACAACTAGTATACAAGTTTTGTAGTACAGTAGTAAAAAAATATATTTAATCAGAAGTGTATAATTAAAAAAAAAAATGTTTTCACTTTAAGCACTCAACATCTTTAGAAAAATAAAAATTTATGTACATATCCTTAATGATGACTGCTTAAAGAAGCTAAAACTTTTACAAAAATTAAAAACTTAATTCACCAGCAGTTCATAGTAATCAAAAACATACTAAAACATTTTTTTTAATTATTATTTAACAGTATTCATTAATTATAATATTTTAACATAATAAGTTATATCATTTCTAGTATGAAAGAGAAACAATTGATATCCTATCTATTAAAAGTATTTCATTTTCTCTTCTTACCATTTTCAAATGGTCATTTGACTAGTTTCTCCAAGTTTCAGCCACTCTCTCAAATAATTCTCATTTTTTCTGAACAATCTTCTTATCTAGTTCTCCTAATAGAATGACTCTAGTTTCTTCAATCTTTTTTAATCTATTCTTAATGTTATCTGTATATGTTATCATTTTGTTTTTTTTTCTTTTACTAAAAACAATGATGATATATACTCCTCTTATTATTCCTCAGAATAATAAGGGCTGGAATCTTTATTTTTCCCATTCTTTATAATCTAGTAAATATCTTGATTTCTCATATCAATATTTTTGATAATAGTTTTACATTCATTTTTTCAAAAAATTTTATTATAGGCCTAATCAAAACAACAAACTAGTTTTGCTCAGTCTCTACTTTCTTGGATTTTTTGTTCTCTGTAAATTTGTCATTAGACATTCGTATTTTGTTTTTAAATCTTAAAAGCTATTAATATTTTCTAAAGCCAATTTTTTTTCCCCAGTATTTGGTGCTCAGATTAAATTTTAAAAATATTTCTCTATAATTTTCAGTTTTTATAAATGCCTATGTTGACTAAACTTAAGAATGTTTCAGGTGCAATTGCTTTAATAAGTGCAGAAGAATCAAGTTTGAAATTTGTTAAGTAGATAACACATATCTAGTAATATTGAATTTCTTTGATCTTTGACTTACATTTTTTCGATTTGCTTCAAAACTACTGGTTTCTAAATTAAAAAGTATTTTTTTTTTGACAATTGAATTATTAATTTTTTATTAAATTTAGTAAAATTATATGTACAATTTACTATTTTACCAAATACATACCTTAAAAATTAATTTTATATGTTAAAAAATGAAATTAATTATTTATCTTTAAATTAGTAATAATTTAATTTAAACTATTTTACAAACTAACAATGACAAAAATGTTTTGATCAAAGTTTTGCAGAATGGTAGCTACCAGAAATGATTATAAATCATCATTCAAATCATAGCTAGAGAAATTTATTAGATAATTAATTAAGATAGCAAGAAACTCATTAGAATAGAGAATAAATGGGTTTCTATCCATATAAATTTTGCTACTAAATCCCAGTTTGCCATAAAATTATTAAAAGGAATTCATTCCACCAACTTTGTGCTAAGAAAAGTCCTTGACAAGTATGTTTGTGCTCAAGTAAATAGGCTTTTGAAAATAATACAATTTGAAGCTTAATTTAAAAATTTATAAATATTGTATTTATACTTTTCCAAATTGGTTATTTTACTGAGTGACAATACACTTATATTGTTTGCAATACAGATAATTGTTTGATTACTTTCTATTTGTACTGAAGATGACTAACAAAAAAGTTAGTGTTTGCTTGTTCAAGTTTGTTGTGTTTATTTAAACTTTAATAATGAAATTTCAGCTTTTATTATTTATGTAAAATAGCATGTAGATATTAATATGTACACAATAATATAATAATTTGATTTAATTATTATATACTCATCAAATACATAATATAAATATCCATGATAACCAAAATATCATTATTAAATTTAAGTTAAATAAGGTAATATTTAATTCATGTTTGATATCTCTTCTTAAAAATGTCACCAAGCTGTTTAATATAATTAATAGAAATGTATGTAATTAAAACAAAAACAGACAAAACTGAACAAAATTATGTTCTCTCTATTCATATATCTTTGATTTCAAAAGTAAAAAGTTTTTGACACCGAATCTTTGGAAATTTGTAATACTGTATATTCAAAAATTAATGTATGAATTCTATCTAAAGACTTCAAATATCTAATTTTAATTGGAGGTTTTTATTTTCAAGACAATAAAATAACTATCAAAGTATGATTTTAAAAATGTATAAATATATTTGAACACTAAACATGATACAATCCCATTGATAACCATATACTGTATATTTTTCTGTGAATATCGAGCTCATTCTTTACAATGTAAATATATGGTTTATACATTACAGTTTGAACTTGAAGTATTATCAAAACTTGTTTATTAATTTTATATTCAAATTCATGATTCATTCCAGAGTAAAATGTAATTTTTGCAAGTATATATTTTTTTTTTACATTTTATATATTCATTCTCCCTTTTAAACACTGAAATAAAAAAATTTTATGGAATTTTTAATAGTAATGTTTTATCATGACAATAATTGCTAAATATTTAAAAATAATAATAATAATAATTAAAAAGTTTAAAGAAAAATGCATACAAGTACATAAAAAAAATCATACAGTAAACTATCTTTTGACTGATAAAAAGAAAAAATTTAGAAATGATCTACATGTTCAGTATTTGATTTTACTTAAATTAAAATTCATTAAATTGAACACACATGTTACAGAAAACTTTTATTTTACTAAGCATTAATAATTTATCAACTAACTACTTAAACTATGATCATTTTGAACTTATTACTTATGACAAAAATAGAAGAGAAAACAAATCCTTCCAAGCAAATGTAAACAAGTTATAGAGACACATTTATTATTACAAAAACAAGAAAATGCCTTCTAAAATTTAAATATAAATATCTCAAATTTCTCCAATTATGATAATTTTTTTTAAATATATTCTGCTGTAGCAATACCAATTTGTATTTTCATTTATTGCTTATATTATTAATATAATAACTTACTTTTTCATATAACTCATAATAAAATATTTATATGATACAGAAATAATAATATTTCATTAAATAAATCAAGATTATTTTTTAAGGACATTTTGTATATGATAATTTTTAATAAATTTATTAGAATGCTTGAACAATTCTTATACAAATATGTTCAACCACACAATTTTGACATTCTAAAAACTAATCTGTACCACAAATATATCTGACAAATTGATTAAACAAAATAATTTTATCTACTAATAAAACTAAGGAAAAACTTAATGGAAACTTTATACATAAATATTGAATCACACTAATGATGAATGCATAAATTATCAACCATATTATATTGAAGATGAAGACAGATTTATAGAAGACTCGCTTCCTTAATACATTTAATAATGTTTTCAAAATTAAAGAACAATATTTAAAAATTTTCATTTTATAAATGTATAATAATTTTAATTAATATCAGTTACCAATACTTCAAATATAATATAATTAAAACAACAATATTGAAAAATGTATATTCATTATTATTTTAAATTAATTGTTTGAAACATTAAAGACTTAAATAGTTAAAAAAAATATGTAATCAAATACTAAATTATAAAAATAAATATCAAACCATTAATATGTATGAAATAATACTTAAAAATGATAAAAAAATTGCATAAATTAAATAAAACAGACTTTAATGTAACAATTTAAAAAATTAGAAGAATCCATCCAGAAATAAAGTTTTAAGATAGACAATTCCACTCTGTTATAGATATAAATGTAATAAATATTCCAAGGTCAGCTTTATGGAGATTAAACATTGAAAATTTTTCTTGGCTTGTCATTTGAAGATGAAAATATATAAATGAATAATCAGTTTCATTGATTATCCATTTATTTATCATCTCATCTGCACCAAAGAATAAAATTCAAAGGATATATAATTATTTTTTTGTTAATAATACAAGTAAAGCATAATATGTATTCAATAATATAAAATACATATATCAACAATACTTTCTTTCTTCTTTCTTTTAAGTATAAACAAAGTTAATTAAACTAGAGTGCAATTGTTGCCTCTACTATCTGCAACACCTTTGTATCAAAAATACAAAACATTGAAATTATACATAAGCCCTGTATTTTACATTACAAATTCTTGTTGAAAATATAATTTCTATGTAACGTTCTCATCCTTTCATTTGCTACCAGACGACGAAGATACATTGATAATTAGTTTAAACATTTAGAACTTGAAATAGATATAAACTTTGAAGAATATAAAATTCATTTTTTTCATTTAACACGGACGTAATAAACCGTCTTCTCGGATCAACTCTCTTTCTACCACCTGTAACTGGATTACGAGAATAAATCTGGAGTCAGTCATACTGAGATTTAATATTTGCTCTTTAATACTATATATATTTTGAAAAAAAACTGTTGATAATTTAGTATATTTCCTTCATTTATCAGTATGTTTCATCAACAATGTATAGGAAATTATTTCACTTTCTTAATTTATAAATATAAGATCAACTTGAAGTTTAAAGAGCATTAATAAGGCAAAAAATGTGGACAATGTGTAAGTGTATGAAGAAGGATTTAATGTGGAACAAAAACCAAGATTTTTTGATGTAAACAAAGACTCAAAACATGATTAAAATGATAAATCACCTTACAATTTGATAATAATAGACATATATTTATGAACAATTTAGAATAAATTGAATATTTTCAGTGTTAAGTAGTAAAAAATCAAATCAGCAAGACACAATGAGTTGTCGTTTATAAACTGTTATCACATTATATTACCTGGGATTTCCGTTTAACGAAATTGGAGGTATTGGTGGTAATCGTCCTCTAGTAATTTGTTTATGCAGAGAAGACATATCGTAGACTGTCTTCCGTTCAGATATTCAGATATCGTGGTATATTCCGAATAGAGTACACTTCGGGATGACGTAAACTACTCGGGTATGTTCGGAAATGCTCGGAATGATTGAACAAATTAGCGACAGATGGAGCTCTAGTCTCTATTGTTTTCCAAGTTTTCGTAAAGAACAAAAATGAATTTTTTTTCCCCCGTTTTTAATGAAGCAGAATTATTCGTTTATTTAATTAATAATTGTTTTTAAATGCTTTAATTAAATTAATTTAGTATAATTTAAATAAATAAACATTTTTTCTTTTTTTTAAATTAAAGTTAACATGAAATTTCTATCAAACTCTATAAAAAGAATTTTAAATTTAAGAAATTAAATTTTAATAAATCTAAATAAAAAAAAATAATGTTAAATATTAATTATCTGTTTAAGTTGTTTTAAATGTATAGAATATTATTATTTATTAATTTCTTTACATTTTTTAAAATAAATTTATATGTATTATCAGGACGTTGGAGAGAGGAAAACAGGATTTTTCTCTGGCCCATAAGGGTTTCTACCCCTATAAATTAATGTTATTTTACTACCAAAAAATAAAATCATTAAGACTACTTTTTATTAATAAAGAAATATTTTATGTATTTCATTCGTTCAAAATAACAAATGAAAAAAAGGCCTTTGACAGCTTGTAAGGAGCCCGGGGACTTCCCCAGGCCTCTTACAAGCTCTCGACGGCCCTAGTACTAACAATAATGAGTTAATATTTTTAATTTATGTTCAAAAATTTAAAAAAATTAACTTTAAAATCATAACAAAGTTATATTTATTTTAAAAAATAAAAATAAATTATATTTGTAACCGAGAATTATAATTTATAATTTCTTTAATATAGCACAATTAATTTTTTTTTTACCAAACTCAATAAACATATTAATACTTAAATAATTTAAGAATTAAAATTTAGTAAAAATGGAATTTTCAAGTCTGAAAAATCTATTTTCTTTTTATTGCTTTTTTTTACATATCGCAGTACTTAGCGTTTGGAAGCTTCAAAAACGGCTAAACTGATTTTAGCAGAGCTTTTAAGAGATTTTCTAAACTTGGAAAAGCGTTAAAATTTTGTAAAATTCTTAAAGGATTTCTTAAAGAGTTACATAAAATATAAAATAAATATAATTTGTGATCAGAATTATTACTGCAAAGAGATTAATGTCTTCATTGGGATCAATTTAACTTTAGTTGGCTTATGTAAAAGGACTTACAGAAAGAGATTTATAGCAATTTACTAAAATCAATAACAACAAAAAATAAATAAGCTTATTTTCGGAAGATCCTAAAGTCATTAGAAAAATTTCCTACTTTATTTAGAATAAGCATACCATACAAAAATTAAATACTTAATATTTTATATAACTTATCTAATTTTTAATATATTATTATTTTTTATATTCAAAATGTCATTAAAAATCAAATTAAATATTCTAACTAAAAGTACAAGATTTTTAGAAAATTTAAAATTTTGACAAGTTTATAAAATATCTCTACATTAAAATTATAAATTTCTAAGTATTAAATTTATATTTCCTAGTATATCTTGTTACTTATTAATGATTTATTTGAATATATATATGTATGATAATAAAGATAATAAAGAAAGTGTCATTCTTTTAAATATCATGAAGTAAAACATGTAGCCTTAAAGTAAGCAAAAGAAAAAAACTAACAGTCACAAGAGCAAAAGTCCCTCTCCTACAGGCCTTATTATCTTCCTTATTATCATAGAGCAACATCTTTCAGTACTTTCATTTTTAAAAGAATTATTTACTTTTTTTTTATAATTGAATAATGATAAAGATGATAATCATGAAAAGTAGAAAAAACACTAAACTATTTACTGAAAAAGTTTCATAAAATTGATTTAATAGAAAAGATCTAGAAATTTAATCATAATAAAAATCATATAAATAACAAATAATATTTTAAAAAAATATTATATAGTTATTTAACAAATATACTTAAATTATGTTATTAAATTATTAGCTACTGTTTTGTTTATGAATAAATTTTGTGAAAATCAAAGTTTATTGTTTTAATTAGTATAAAAAATTATATAGATTTAAAAAATTGTTAAAAGTAATTCGTTTTTCTATTGAAATAATTATAATTATTTAAAAAAAGTTTTACTTTTATATATTTTAAATTTATATA
>NW_019384859.1:631171-640681 GCF_000671375.1 Centruroides sculpturatus
GAAATATGACTGTATTTAAAAATTCCAGGTATCCTGTATATATAACTTAATATGTTTACAGATATTATAGTAATGCAAGTGCTCTCCTATGTATGAACAGGTTCCAAATTAAATTAATTTAATATATATTTATTAAATAAATTGATACTAAAAAGTCTAAAAATATAATGAAGTAATTTGAGTGTTATTTGAATGATATGTAGCCTAATATATATCAATAATTTATAACTTATATAAATTCATTCTGATATTTTAATCTTTAAAATTTAATTTTTAAAAATTAGTTTTATATTCTTGAAATTTTAATTATAAGAAGAATAATTTTTACTAATTAAAGATGATTTTTGACAACACATCATTTGTAGCAAATTAAATAATTTTTTTTTTTTTGTGTATGTTCTGTTAGCTGTTTTAATTAATTTTGTTACAAAATTGCTTTTACTGATTCAACAAAAATTATTAGTAAAGTGTATTTAGTTTAAAAATAAATCTAAAATTATTTTTTGTAACTGAATTTTGCAAAAATTTCACAATAAATCACTTAAAGCTATGTAAAAATTAAAAATTATTTTTATTTCTCTGTGAAAGTGTTTTTACATAAAAATTAATCTATATTTTATACACTAACAAGTATTAAAAAATATCAAAAAATCATATAAATGCAATTATAATAATACAAAATGAGTTTTTGTTAAAATAAAAATAGTTTCTGTAGTTTTATTTATATATTAATAAATGTAAAAAAATATTAATAATTTCATTTTTATCTTATAAAACAACATTATTGTGAAATTCAGAACTTTTTCTCTAATAATTAATTTAAACAGAATTTTGTTGCACTAATAGTTTTTATATCCTTTATATAAATAAAAAACAAATTTTAGCATCATAAAAACTATCCTGTTTTTATGCAGTTGAAAGGATTCTAGCATAGTAAAAGCTATGCATAAAGATCTAAAAGTGCAGAAGGGGTGGAAATGTTTAAACTTTTTAAACAATTAAAAATATTTTTAAGCTTCTTATCCTGAACAATTATCTCAAATAACACTGCACACTAATTCTTTTCACGTGTCAATACAAATCCCTTCAAATAACTCTAAAGCCGAAATTAAATGTTGAGTTTTATCACATCTGCCACACAGTTTTATCTTTCGTATATTATTTTTCGTTTGATGTTAGCAAAATCTCCCTTATTAATTTCACTTAATCCTACCCGTTACACCCGCAACTTGTTCACCTGTATACAATGTTAATCTTAGACATTTCCACGGTCTTGTTCTCCTAAAACAATTTGATTGATCTAGCGAAGCAAATCCCCCCACCTTTAGTTATAGTATCTTATTAGATCACCACCCCCAAACAAACAATACTTTATTAGTGCATCTTTCTTTATAGGAGTTTATATATGTATCGGTTAGGTACAGACATAGTAGAAGACCAACGATAACAAGAAGAATAGAAAAAAAAATCGCATTAAAGGGGGTCATCTTTTATCTGGCGTTAATCTTAATGAATTTGTTGATATTTAGTAAGTTTAAAGAGTTGAACAGTACCCCTCTGGCTGAAAGATTTTGTTTGACTTGGCGGATAATTAAAAATTTCTCGCATGGACGACCAAAGTGTCAATTCTCTTTCGGTAATCTGACTGCGGAATCGAGTTAATTTCTCTACCATAATTAACAGCGTTGATGTAACACTTTAGCTACACTCGATATTAGAAGCTGGCGACATATCTAGCGATCAATAAGAAAGCCGACAACATGGACAATAAATTGATACGATGTTGAATTATTACTGATGAATGGATATTCGTCGCTTGAAAGAAGATATCTTCAGCTAAGAAGTCAAGCTTCCTTAATTCTCTTTCAAATTAAAACGTGTCACTACTCCGTATCGATATAATAAATATTTGTATGAAATGTTGCAGTTTGTTTGTTACTTTCTTTATCCCAAGTTACTATATCAATGTTGAAGCTTATGAAGGTCTCCATTACAATTGGTCTAGACTTATTGTATTGTCATTTATAAATAATTAATTAAAGCAGTTTCTATATTTATGTCTACTTTTAGGTTTATATACTTTTATGTATCCTCTCATATAAAATGAACTTTCTTTGTTTATCGTTGCATAAGATAAACACGAATCGAGATATATTCGTGTCTAGAGATGAAGTTGAATGTGGTCTAAAGAATCGTCTTGTATCCCTTATACTTTGTACTTTTTTTCAAATTTAAATCAAAATTGGTCTAGACCAAATTTAAATACATGAGCTGTAGCTTTTATATATAAGCTACATTATATTATATATTTATTATACAATATAATAGAAATATATTAAATGTAGTTCTAGAGAACTGATACTATTGACAGAAAATCTTCTATATTTTATAGTGTCCTTTATTTTCTCTGCGTAAATCAATCGTTATAATTAAAATATAATTTACATATTTTCGAATAAATTTTACTCATTTTTAACCGACTTATATAAATAAATTGATTCAAATTCTACTTATATTTAAGTATGCATTAAATCTTATCTCAAATTTATTGCATAGATATGAATCACTGCTAATTAATATATTATAATTTATATAGTTGGATAATATAAATATTATTCAATTGGTTTCTTACCTGTTTTCCAATATAAAAATGCCTTCTCTAAACATGTCTGTACTACAATATTTATAATCAAATGTAAACACTTTGAGTGTGTTATTGATGTAGTCGTTATATATTTAGGAAAACAATTAAATATTAATTATATATTTATGTCGTACAGTTGTTATTTTTTTCCGAAATAACTTGTTAATTTAATTCATAAACTTATTTATAAAATTAAAATTTAAACTTTAATTAGTATCCCAATTCTAAACTTTAACGTGACATATACTATAACTTTCAAATTTAGTATATATTTCTATGGCAATTAATTATAATTAATAATAAATGCCTAAGAAATGTTAAAGTTTTTATTTCGAAATAATTTTATTATTTTTATACATAATCATTGATTCTATTTATATCTGTGTTTCACGAAACTCTCCATTTTGTATGCAATTCAATCACTGTGTTATATTGGACCTGACATCAGATTAGTGTTTAAAAATCTGTTGTTTATTTACGAACATTTTCAGTATTTTAGTTACATTCGATGTAAATCTATTGATCAATGTTAATATATTGATTAATTCAAAGACGTGCCTTTATGTTGATGCAGATGTCAAATAAATGTAAACACATAAATCATGCCGATATGATAATTTTTCTAGCATGCATACACATTGATACTCGATTTGTAGGAAGTGTGAGTTGAATTTAGATATGTACTTTATTAATATTGAAAGTTGAATACGAAATTAAAAGTAAATATCACTATATTATTACATTAATATGTATTATACAGTATTGTTGTAATTCTGTATGGAAGTTCTTATAATAAAAAGAATTTCTTTCTGAGATATTTTATAAAATAATTAATTTTTCTATTGGATGATTGAGTAATTAACAAAATTCCTCGTATTATTACTTTTTTTACAATAATCTTATTGATTTTTCGCAAGAAAAATATTTTAATACAAAATATCTTCAAGGATATATCTGCTCTTTCGATAATTTAATGAAGATAAAATAAATTTTCACGCATGATGCCAGTGTTATACGTTATATTATATTATTAATACAAGTGCAACTCATCTTTAATTGAAGAATAGCAAATTTTTGTGTCTTTATACTTTATATAACATCTTAAGATGCGAAAGTATATAGAATTGTACAGTACAATGGTTATATTCAGATCCTATCAATCAATGACCAAACTGAAAAAATAATTATGATAAATTGAGAATACTTTTCATCATAATAATAGATGAAATACAAAAGGTAAAATTTTGAAAATATTGTGTAATTTCTTATAAAGTATTTAACAATAAGATGTAGTATTTGCCTTATAATAAATCTAATAGATCAACAGATGGTGTATATAACACACTTAATGTGTCAACAACTAGTGTTTAGAACAACAATATGAGTATGAAGTGCCAAAAAAGAGCGCGTGCTTTATAACAATAATATCTAAACTGTCAAGATCTAGGTTACGTAGTCTAGTATCAATACGGAAAATTTAATGTTTAAAAACAATAAAAAAAATATTACGAAATAGTTCTGTATTGAGCAATAAATTTTTTAAAGTGTAGAAGATATTTTACACAAGACATTCATGCAATTATCTTCTATATTTTCAGAATTAAGAACTGAAATAAAAAAAAAATGAAAATAACTTTTTCTGAATCTCTGTACAATTTCTGTTTTTTTTAATCCATTAGTTTTAAAGTAAGCGTACATATTTAAATCTATTACATTTATTTTGAAAGAAATATACTTATTAATTAAAGTGGGTAAACATGACAAATTTGTCTAATTTTGAGAGAAATGTTAAAAGAAAAAATAACTAAGGTGTAGAAATTCGGATATTTTTCATATATTTGCATGGAAAACTTTTTGAAAGTAATTACTTCTATAAATGCAGTTGTGAATGTTAATAACAATTTAATTTTTGGAACTATGCTTAAGAAATTATAAACAGAATTTTCAAAAAACTAGAAATAAGAGAAGGTGTATTTTTATATACGAATGATTTTTATTTATTAAAAATTAATTAATTTTTTGAAATTATGCTAATAATAAAATACATCGTCCTTTTTGTACAGAATTTTTACGAGAATTTTACCGACGAAAACGAGAGATGGCACCACCAACGTTGTTAAGTTACCATTTACAAATAATGTAAAAGTATCGATAAAAGTGTAATAGTTGTACAAAGTACAATTTTCTAGTAGCAATTCTAATGTGTCATAAAGTTGATTGATAGCGTACAGAAAGTGGCACTATATCAAAATACAGAAGCGCATATGTGATAAGTAGATAAACAAAAAGCAGAACACGTAAGTCCTGTTTGCCTTCTTTCTAATGTTGGAGAAGATAACCAATTGTTATTATAAAGGCAAAACAAATAGATGATGTAAAGAGCACACCATTTTTTATATTAGAAAAGCAATTAATAGGTGAGTTGTAAGCGAGTTTTCACCCTAGTTGCATGCCAGTTTGTTTGATGAAACGAGTGAGAAAAATCGAGTTTTTCTTTGTTTTCTTTGAAGATACACGAAACCTCCGAGGACATGTAACATATATTAAATTACTGAATAAATAAAAATTAATTTAAATTTTAATTAGCTCTTTACTTTCTGTTGCATGTTGATTTTCATGAGCATTTTTTTTCTTTTTTTTTAGATGTTCGAATTCTGATCGAGTTTAAGTTTAATTCTTGTCTTCGATATATGTTTCTGCTTTGTTCCTGCAAAAATTAGATTTAGTTTTTCAGAAGAAAAGTTCTTCTCTAGTGAGACATCGTTTGTAATAAAATTTTGCTAATAAATAAAACTACAGAGCAGTTTTCTATAGAATCATTGTGAAAAAAGGAGTTAAAGTAGTATAATTTGTATGCACTTCGTACAGAATTGCAGAATATTGTGAGATTATAAAATTCGCAATTTTTTCTTAAAATCATTATAAAGAAAGAATGAAGTTGTAAATATATATGAAAATCTTTTTAAACACTTTTCTCGTCTTAAATCCTCGGTTTTAACTTCAATTTTGAGACGAAATCTGGAAATCCCGTGACAAAAAGTAACCTGATGAACATTATAGCCGTAAGCGTTATAGAAATCTATCTATGACTGATCACTTAAAGTGACCACTTGTTCTCCCCTCTACCTAATGTCAACACACACGGATACTTATCCTGTTAGCTGATGTCATACTGCTTCCAATCTGTGGTCTCGGTAGCCTTTGTTTAGCCACTTTCAACCTTCGGGCAGTTTTCAGAGAAGCGTGTGAGCCCCATAGTTGTAAGTACTTAAGTCTTTCTTGGTTGTTTGTCTCTACCGTTGATCAACTCACAAGTTTCGGAAGTTACGGGAGAAAACATTAATATTTCGCCACACAAGAAGGTCATGTTTTCTTATCGTATCATAACAAGTTTGCTTATGGTTACCGTCGTTCGTCGGAATATATCATTAAGTATAAAGTCGCTAGATGTTGAAAAATATCGAAACTCCATTATAAGAAGTGTTTGATATGAGAATATTTTTCAAGTTTAAGTATATTTTTAAGTTAAGAAATGTTTAATAAAACGTATGTTATCACTTTACGGAAACTTTTGATTAAAGAAGAGGGAGGGTTTTTGTTAAATTTTTAAGAGAAAAAAAAATTATATATATATGTATATTTTTTTTTCTGAAAGCCATCAATTATAATAGCTAAAACCTCAGATGACTTTGTAGTAAATATATTAATGCCTTTCAATAGAAAGTCTACGAATCACTCGAGGCTATAAATGATATTTTTTGATTTATATTGTCATTTCTATATCATTTTCATCTTTGGTTATGTTCCTCGCAATCTGGTGTCTTGTATTAATATCTAACTATACTATCAGGGATCTATACCTGAAGATGCCTTATCAGAGGAGTACGGCGATGCCTCAAGCTCTGGCTGCAATGACGTCATGAGGCCATTTCCCTCTGACAGATCTTCTTTATCTTATTGTAGCCGTGTCATCTATGCGGACTCCACCCTACTGAAACTGTATTCAATTAATGGTACTCTTCCATCTATGTCATAGCTCCCACCCCGGGCGGTGGTGGAATATGGACTTGAAACACGCGAACTCAGATCGAAAATTTGCATTGTGTATCAACGTTTTTGTCTTTTGTAACGTTTCTCTTTTATTCTAAATCAAACACAGATGTACAGCCTATAATTCTGTATTTGGTTAAATCTTTTTTTCTCTCTCCCTTCTAGAATCGTTTTAAAAAAAATTGTTATGAAGAAATTGGATGCTTTATTTTCTATCAACTGACTGAGAAATATATTATACGTGCATTTATTTGAATGTTTCGTTCTTTCCTACAAAAACTACTTATTAAATAATAAATTTACGATTACTTTTATTTTTTCTTTTGAATCGCTATATACAGAAGGTTGATTGTAAATTGTAGATTGATATAAATTAAATCAAGATTTCTATAAAAATATTAGTCTATATAGAACAGATCTAGAAAATAAAATAATATATAATCTTCCCGTGGATCATGATAAGGAGAGAATTAAATTATTGTTAAAGTATGGGATTTAAATATAATTCTCTGTATCATTGATCCTTTTTTTATGATGAAAACCAATAAAATTATAAATTATATCAAATTTTTCTATAAAAATGATCGGTTAAAGTGATAGAAAAATTTTTATCTTACTATAACATGAAGGATGTTAAGCATAGAAAGTAAATCTTGTGTTCGTTTTTCTATAGAAATTGTTAAATATAAAAGAATAATGTCCAGAATAGGATTAAAAAAAAATATATATATCCTTAAATTTCTTTATTTAGCAGATCATTCTTAATAAAGAAAATTGGTAAATGTGGCTCGCGATCTACCGGTTGAGAAAACATTCAATAAGATTATTGTAGAAAGGATTTTTTTGAGTTTCTTTTTATAATTGAACTGGATAATTTTCATGTAGATTTTTTGTTTATTAATTTAATTGTAGCGATTTTACTATATTAAAACGTGTCTTGTATATGATGGAGTGTATAGATCATTGTCCATGCTCTAATAAAATAATTTCCCGATTGAAATATTACGCACGTAATGATAGACTTCATTGTTCATCAAAGTAGGAGAAAGAAACATTGACAGAGTTTAATGAATTTTTTTTTATTATTAATAATTAATGTGAAACATTTAACATCTTTTATATATGTAAGAAGCGTAAACAAACAGCGATTTTAATGTTAAAAAAATTGAATTGTTAATGAATAAAAAAAGCAAGAAAATTTAACTCTTGTTGGATTAAAATTTCAACAAATTCTTAATCTTAGAAAACAGTGATTGATGTATCAGTAATTACTGCAAACTTAATAAAATGAACTTGAATAATATCTTAATTATCCTGGCGTTGAAATTTATTTTTTCTATCATAAAACTTCTTTTACTTTATCAAGAGAAAGAGAGAGAAAATGGTACTTTTTACTATCTAATGATATAAAAAAAATGTACTAATTTCTAAAATTTTCTACAAGAAAAAAATGTTTCCTGTATTAAATTGATCTCAAGTTACAAGATTGAAGAAGAAACGGTATTGAATATTGGAAATAAAGCAAACTAGTGGTAATACGAGGATTTTTCTCATTAAGAAAAAAAGACAAGACGATTTCTGGTTTCCTCTTTATCCATTCGTTTTACTTACAGTGATCGTTTTTACGTTTACCTTCCAACTTACCACCCTCCCTTCTATTTCTCTCTCTTCTTTCGCCTCGATAGAACAGGATAAACAAGAGGAGTTTTGAGATTAAAACCAAGCACAGAAGTTCGACAATAATTACTTCACATATCTGCGCTGAGTGAGTTTGAAATTAATTATTGCCTTCCCCCTACCCCACTCCCAGTCTTTCTCATCCCCCCCTCACACACACACACACACAACCAACGACCTCTTTTCTAATGACGACGTGCAAAGTGCACAGTCTTAGCATTTTAATATGTGCCACTTATTAATACCATCCGTTAGACTAGAAAAGAAAACGTCACCTTTTTTCCCCACTCTCATCTCTCCTCCCTCCTATTCTCTTCTTATACTTCTTCTTCTTCTCCGGTGAGCATTAAAAGGGGTGGGTGTCGTGTCACAACGAGTGACACGCGAAATGAGGATTAAATCCATTAGAAAAATGGCGTATTTATTTACACTGTCGCCAACGTACAGCTTAAGTTGCCAGGACTGTTTACTTTCTCGTCTTTTCTCAGCTGCCTTTTGTTTGCTGCAAGCAATAATGAGATCAGGACGTTAATAAGAAAAGTCATTTTCTGTTCGTCTCTGTATACTAAACGTATGAAATATGAAAAGTTGAAGCATTTCTAACCATCTCAATTTACAACTTTCGTGTGTATATCTGCAATACAATAGTTTATTTGTTGTATATAAAATTATAGAAATATAAATAAATATATTTAAAAAATTTATACGCAAAACAAAATCAAATTTTCATACAAAATTAACTCTTTTTCCTCATCTCAGATTTTAATCCCTTACGTTTACAACGTCGGATGGAAGGATTTCGAAACAGAATGTCACAACTAATTAGTTTGAAGGATGCATTGGAATTTTCTCTATTAAAAATTTTTGTTACGTTCCCGGGTTTTCTTAAAAGTAAAAATAAAAATTGTTTACTAAATTTAAATAGATACAAATCCAAACAGATTTCGCTTAAATTGTCGGGGATTAAGTTTTGAAAGTTTTAAATTCGTGAAAATGGTTTCAGAAATTGCAAGAAGGAGAGAAAAAATATAATAATAATCGAAAAAGTCGATAAAAATAAATGAAGAGAATTATTCAATCATATTGAATAAATAAAAATTGCTATATATATAAATATATAGAACATTTTTTTTTAAAGT
>NW_019384859.1:643413-654374 GCF_000671375.1 Centruroides sculpturatus
CCAAAAAAAAAAAAAAAAAAAAAATTATAGTTCGACCAGCTCGAAACAATTTCTTCCAACCCTCCTGTTTTAACCCCCTTCATCTTCGTTCTCCTTTTAGCTTTATTACTGAACGAAAGAAGTTAATGATGCAGTATTCATGTGTGAAGCCTTAATTAATGTAATTAAAAGTTCGTGAAGAGTTTTATCGCATTAAGTTCACCGCCTAATAAATATCATCTTGTATCCTTAATTTTTGGCAAGCCGCTATTGGTATATGAGGGGGCAAATAAGAAAAGAGGGGAAAAACTATCTATGAGACTAAGACAAAACTTTTCGCAGTTATTGAGACATTAGATAAGAATACTCGCCCATATGACCCATTAATGAAATCCCAACAGATATCCAATTTGTGTGTTCTATACAATTTTTTTTGTTTACTGCCATTTTTTATAGTTTACAACAGAAGTAAAAATCATTTTATATCAATTTTTACACGTTAACAATCAGGCTGATGTATAGAAGAATATGGATCTTAAATGAGATACTTATGAAAAAATTATTTTATCTGTAAACTTTTATACTAT
This sequence comes from Centruroides sculpturatus, assembly GCF_000671375.1. NCBI lineage: Eukaryota > Metazoa > Arthropoda > Arachnida > Scorpiones > Buthidae > Centruroides > Centruroides sculpturatus. The sequence continues at coordinate 643,980 of NW_019384859.1, forward strand.
TTTACACTGGTGTGTGTAGAATTTATCGTGTTAACTTTAACAAAACATTACTTTGGCTAGGAGATGAAGAAGATGAGACAGTTTTTTCCTCTTAAAAATAAAGTAAAAATTAAGAATATTTTTAACTAAAAAAATTATTTACATATATATATATATTAAATGTATTTATTTCATAATTATATATTAATAAATATTTTTAATGTTATTATATAAATTTGTCGACGTTGAAGTTACGGTCTATGAAAAATAAACTAGAATTTAATAAGTATTTTATAAAGAAACTTAAAAAAAATAGTAAAAATTTATTTAATAGGAGAATCTGCACATCTACTTACATTATCACTTCTAACATTCACAGATTTAAAAATAAATAAATAATTTTTAGTGTGTGATTTATTTTAAAAACCATTCTCTACATAAAAAAAATATTTTTAAAATATTCATTGAAAGGGAATTTATCAAAGATTACTCTTAACTTTATTATAACATTATTATATTTAACAAATTTATAATAAGTTTACACAATGATTAAAAGCGTTAAGAAAAGAAAGAACAAAATGTCCTCGGTAAGACTTTTTTAATGCGTTATGTGAAGCCAATATGGATAGAACCATTAAGAGAATCGAGGAAATAACATGTAAGTTATAAATATGAGTAAGGTCGGACAGGGTCATGGATGAAAAACAGCAATTGTGACGTGAGCTGCAATTTCTCTTCTGTTGCAGAGACACTCTCCAAGTTGAGACGAACAATTGAGTTTTCGCTTTGCTTTGCACATAATCAACAGAGCATGAAATCCGCTGATGGAATAAAGCGACTGGAAAATATCGAAACAGGTGAGTTCTTTCTAGAAATTTTGGTCAACCACTGAAAAAGACAATGATTAGTTACGTTCATTTATAACACTACATCACGATCGATGCGATATTTTAATTATATATATATATATATATTAAAAATTAAATTGTATAATTTGTTTTTTAAACATCTTTAGAATGAAAGAAAGCGGAGAAGTTACAATAATTTCAATTGGGGAAAGAAGAAACGGAGGTTTGAAAAAAAAGAAAAAAAAAACTTACCGTGCTCATCAGCCAGTCGTCAACCTTCAATCAGTACTGAACACAAAAGGTGATCGCCCACCCATTTTTCTCTAATTAAATGCGCCTTGCGTGAAATGAGAGGGCGTGAACGTTGTCCACCCCCTTCGACTCGACTCCCTCCTTTTAGAGAGAAAACTAGGAAGAAAATAGAAAAGACATATGGAATGTGTCATAAGAAGGATGCCTTCTTTTACTTGAATGTTTTAATAACAATGAACAAAAGGCAGAAGTCTATCAATAAAGGTGAGAGTGTAGCACAATGTCTCTACCCTTAGAGCATCATTCAAAACCGCCAAATGTCACACCAATATCTTAAAACAAAAGCTCCAACGTCATATTGTACTGAAAACGGGGTTTTTGTAACTGCAAACAACACTCTGGCGGGTTTTAGGCGTAAAGTCTTTTGCCTGTTTTTGGCTGTAGTTCCTTTCATCACCATCTGCTTCTTCCCCCATCCCTCCCAGTGTGTGAGGGACTCTCAGTTGACAGCCATAATTACACAATTAAAGGTGTGTGTGACAGCAAGGGTGAGACAATAGCTTCCTTCAGTAATTAGCACGTGTTTTTCCACCCGTAATCTTTTCTTGCAGCCCTGTCTTGTCCCCCAGTCATGATCTAGTATCAAGAAGAATCTGCCAAACTGACATTCCGGGGTCCACTGCGATAACGAGAGACAGTGGAGAGAGAGAGAGAGAGAGAGAACGAGAGAGAGAAGGGTTATAAAAAAACTTTTTCGAAAGTTGGTGACCGAAAAGTTAACTCTTTCTTCTTTTACTATTCTCTTAGCTAGAAAAGTCATTGTCTAGTTGTGGCTGAAAATGGTGGAAAACATTCGAAAATGCCATCCCAGAACGGAATCAATTTAGTGCTGCAATATTTTAGATGTTAAAGGAGAGAGATAGGAGGAGAGAGAGCGAATTCTTTGCTTTTTTTTTATTTTGGTGGTTCCGCGGAGGTCGCAGCAGACACGCGATGACGTCATAAAAACACACTTCCCGTTTGTCATCGGAAGCGGAAAAGCTATGCTTCCGGCAATAAACTTCAGTCAGGGGATTGGCGTTAGCCGAGCAATGTTGTCATATTCAATACCAGAGCAGAAGGAAGGAGGAGGAAAAGGAGGTGGATGGAGAGAAAAAGTAAAAAAAAAAATTATATATATATATATATATATAAGAGAAGAGAAAATTCTAAAAACCTGTTGTTTTTCGTATGGTAACTGGTTTGAGTCGTAAAACGTATAGAAATCGCGAAAATAACAGTCATAAAATGCGATTGAATAAGTTTAGAAAATGATTCACTCCAATAGAGAGAAGAAGATTAGAAAGAAGCGGGGGTTTATTTACGACAAGGCGCGCCTGCTGCTGAAGAAAACCACACAATATTCAAGTTTGTGGGAGGGAAGGAAAATCGTTATATATATATATCCAAAAGCGATATCCACTACCGGATGCTGCACAACTCACTAAATTGTTTCTAAAAATCTGTTCGAAAATATCATTAGTGCAATTGGTAACTTAATGAATTGATGATAAGGGAGAAAGTAATCAAGTTTTATACATTTTTCTATAAAAAATTTTTATAAAAAAAATAATAATAATAAACTGTAGAATTAATAAGGTATAAGCATTCTACTGAATAATCTTAACATAATAAATTATTTAGAAACAATAAACGTGTTATAAATCTTTAATTTATAGCCAAGCGCTTGGAAATCTTTAAACATCCAAACATCTATTTTAACAACCGTTGGATTAGTGAAAATATTTATAGCCAGATCATTTAAGCTTAGGACAGATATTACTCCAAGATTAGTCAAATCATAAGAATAACATCTTAGCAGTTTCTAGTCTATCCAGTCTTTGGAACAAGTAATCCTCTTTGCTATCCGATCTATTATTTGCCACCTACAAGACGCCATCCAATCTTCAAATACAAAAGACAATGGACCTCACAAATCAACTCTGACACGCTGGTGTCCTCTCCCTATGGCCACGACAGATTACTTGGCTTCTACTGTCACATTTAATAACCCTGTTCTTATCAATAATGGCAGCGAGCGAAAGTAGCACTTATAGTTTCTACACTCACTTCATATCTTCGCCCAAAGAAAGCAAGTAGTCAAAAGTGTTACAGCGGGATTAAATTATCTTCAACGATTGAAATCGAACTTATATATATTTTTTGGAAATTTAATTTGGTTCCTTATCTCGATTCTTATAATAAAATTGATTAAGAATGATCACAACAATCCGCAAAATACTTTGCACATTTCAAAACTGCCTGTTTATGGAACTGATTATTCCATCTTTAATAGTAAAAGAATTCATTTAATTTAATTAATTTAAAAATCCAATAATATACAGTAGTATGCACTGTACTGTACATTTGCAAGTGTTTAATTTGATTCTTTATCACGATCACCTTACAATAATTTTGTGCCCTCGGAGTATAGTTAATAACTTTGAAAATTATCTCTGTTTTTGAAATTGTTCTGACTGATTATTATGACTTACGTGTTAAAAAAGTTAATTAATTAAATTAAATTAAAGACCTCGAAGTCAGAAATATCTTTCGGAAGTTAAATTTGACTTTGAATTAAGAATAAGTTCGAAAATTCTCTTAACTAGTGCCTCTTTTTTTAAATGGTTTTGATGGATCACGTTTAAGAAAAGAAAAAAAAAATTAAATTAATTTAATTATCATTCACTATTTAAATTAAAATTAATTTTAGATACTTAATTCGATTTATAATTCATCAAAAAATATAAATTAAGTATATACAACTACACCCAAAATACAGGCTCAAAGAAATAATTTTTCGGAGTATTTTTCACAGATTAATTTATATTAAATTATTTTTAAAATTTTTAATTATATTCTGAACCGATATCAGAATGATTTTTTGGAATTTAATTTGTTTCAAGTTAAGAAAAGACTTCATCAAAATAGTTTACAAATAACTTGGTTTAACGAGAGGAGAAGTTAAACTAATAAAACTAAAATGAAATTCTTTGAAACAGAATTTTGGTTCCAATTTATTGGATTAAATTTAACTAAATTCGGAACTCCTAAACCCCTAAAGATACCAAATTTGTATTTTATTTATTTATTTTTTTTTTTAATTTTTTTTTCTAGAGGGTGGTAACAACATATTATTACATTTCCGACAGAGAAATGCTTAAATTAATTAACGTCGATGGTAGGAAGCGAGTGTTAAATTATATAATTAAAATCAATGGCCGACAGCTTATAAATATTAAAAATTTTGTTACTCTAACTTCTAAAGAATGGCAATACGAGTTAAAATGGTACAAGGGTGAAAGTGTAAGAGTATTAAATATCGCAAGGAAGAGATAGTTGTGAAAGAAGTACAAGGGAAGAAGAACTTGAAACGAAAATCCCTTAGCCCGAGGTAGGATATATTCGCAGTTTAATGGCAGACTATAAATTGTACCTATTATGGTTTGTGGTGCAATAACAGATGTTAGTGCTGGTTTTACAGGGCAACATGGCCTAACAATGTGGCAGTCAAACGAAAAAAAAAAAAAGAAAAAAAGAAAAGAAAATCGAAAAGCACAGGAATAGAAGAAAGATTTTTTTTTCTGGATTTTTTTAAAATAATAAGTAAGATCGTTATATAAAAATAAGCGCAAGTAATGTGAATTTTTGTAAAGTTTAACACGCATTTATGTTGTATCGATTGGATGTAATCCAAAAAATATTTATTTCTTCTATTCGAATTTTCCTACTTAGAAATTTCATAATTTAAATCTGACATTTTTGAATTTATGATAAATGGATCAGGTTTGAGTGTGATGTTTTTAATGCCTGTAAAAATAATAATATATAGTATTTATATTTTAATACAAATTTATGTCGACAGATGGCGCTATATATTATCAATACACTGTTTATGTACAGCACAGTACTGTACAGTACGTAAAGTATGATGCATGGAAACACCTAAACAGAAAACGAAAAAAAATTGCTTGAAACACGAGAAAACCAAAGCGTATAATCTTGTTATCATGTACTATTTACATTGGTTTTTAAAACTAACTGAATTATAATATAATAGATTAGCTATAATAACTAGAAAACTATACTGAAACTATTTGAGATGCTCCTAGCTTTAAAGGATGTCACTGCTCTTAGCATAATACTGTAAAAGCTGAAAAAGCAAGTTAAAAACTGTTCTCAACCATACAAAAATTTACTTGAAGTAGAAAATTTTTTTGTAATAAGCTAAAAAAAAAGTTCTTTTAAGCAAGTATAAATCATACCTAGGTTATAAGTAAAAGAAACGTTTATAATCAGCTAAAAAACAACTCTTATTAGTCAAATATTTATATTATCTGACTATAGTAAAGTTGTTTTTAGTAAGTTTAGATTCACTCTTTCTTGTATAATAGACTTTTTAACACGAGAAAAGCTCTCTGCAATAAGAAGAATTTTTCTTGGCCTAGTATGAATCTAACCTGACTACAGAAAAACTGTATTAAAATCATTAAGAATAGCTCTTTCAAGTAAATTTACCTGATTAAAAAAGATGTTTTAATAAATTCTCTTTTACAAACAAATTAAAACTTTAGGAAAGTTTTTCTTAGTGAATTCTCTTTACAACTAAATTCAAGCTATTTGACAATAAAAGATTCCGTAGTAAACTCCAGCAAGTTAAGGCTTTATTTGGGCAATAGGAAAGCTCTCGAGAGCTTAGTATGCTTTGAATTTTGAGAGTTTTAAGAAAGCTTTGAGAAAAAAATTACTTTCTCTAAGCTAAATTATTATTTTACTTAATTAAGAGCTTTCTAATACGCTAAAAACACCATTCTCAAAGAGAAAAAATGTTTTTACGAATAAAACAATAAAATTTTAACGAAGTCATTCGTTTACGCTTCCATTCAATAACTTATTACATTAATATTATAAGAATTAATTTATAAACATTTAATTGGATGAGGTGGAGAATTATGACTCCGGTAGTAAAACAGCCGGATCAGTTGACATCTGGAATTATATATAAAGTTAGGTTTGCATCGACTTACATCAACGCAACATTTATTCCTATACATAACAATCGTTTAATCTACTAGCAAGATTATTACAACAGTTTAATGTTGCGCTGTGACCTAAAGGGATATTTCAAAGCGGTGTTGTATGGGTTACCAAATTATAGAAGGGCACCGAATCCAATAATATATCAGTTATAATATGTTGTGTTTAGATTTAGGCTTATTTCCAGTCGACCAATAGCGAAATGCAATATATTACAACCATTAATTCTGTACAAACAAAGCCTACAACGCTTTATATTTTAATGTCGTTTAATGCCTGGCTCCGATAAGAATAGAAGGCTCGTGTGTGCTTACCCTAACACACGCAACCCTCATCCGACATCCTCTGCCCCCTCGCGGATGGTTTTACAACTGTAAATGAAGGTGTTCAACTATAAATAAGCGTCTACATTGTATCGTGTATTGTATCATAAATAAGTCTTAAATATTTTAATTTCATCTCTTAAACATGAGTTTACAATTTAAAATTTTTCTAATATAATCCGCGTTTGTAATCAGAATTAATAAAAAGTCGAAACTCTCCTCTGTTTTAAAGATTTTCGCAATTAAATCTATAACAAATTAAGATTTTTTCCGAATTTTTCCTTGATAACTATGAATGATTTCTTATTGTTTTAATATTTATTAACATTTTCTAAATAATAATTCTCATAATCATAATGAAAAAATAATTATAAAACTTTTATTATTACCAGGAAATATTTTACAAATATATCCTTGAAATGTTCTAAACTAGATCCTACACAGTTTAACATAGATCAACATTAAAGTTTCTCTTAAACTTTGCTCCATGTAATAAAGGATTTTGTAATTACAAAAGAAAATTTCTTGTATTAGGAGCTTAATGTTATAGAAGAATTAAGGTTTAGATTTATTAATAACGAACATTTATAATTCCCATTCGTAATTCTTTCTATAAATAAAAGAATAAAATCCGAAAAAAGTCTTACGTGAGTGAACAGTGCGTAGATATTGAGACAATTGGATAAGTCAATACAAAAATGGTCTACTTCCCCCGTTTTATTGAGTATTAGCATGTAGCGAATTTAAAGTTTCGTGATGTGTAACCGTTTAGCATTTTTACAAAATTTATGTTAGAAAATTTTGTGACATTTGTTAAACAAACGGATTTTATTTCCTGCAATTGTTTTGCAAATTTAAACACATAAATTGTATAAACGTATTAAAAGTAAATATTTATAAGAGATTCGGAAGTTTTACGATAGTTAATGTGCTAATTTTTTTTTGTTATTTTCTGTTGTTGCCTTCCATAACGGTAAAACGATTTAATTGCAGTTTTAATACCCTTTTTCTTTTTACTAAAATTAGATATATTGCCCGAGTTTCCATTTATCTTTCGTGGTTTGACAAGAATTGAAATAAGTGAAGCAAGACTGTCCAAGTTGGAGTTTCGAGTCGTGTGGTGTTGTGCTAACCTTAAGTACCCATCCTGTGAGAAATGCACCATCTCCTGAAACAAGTGTGCCATTAAACAGCGGGGAAAGGGTGTAAATCCCGTAATGACACCAGCTTGCACTTTCTGAAGAGAGAAAGTGACCTCGACAAATCTACGTTGGATTTCAAGAACAACTGTGGGATTTCAAACTAATAGCTACCTTACTTCTCTTTTTTCTTTTTTATTGTTTTCTTATCTTTGATATTGTTATTTCAAGAAATTTTTGTTTTGTGTACAGAGATGTGGAAATAACGAATCAAATATTACTTTCTCTAAATGTGATACTTTCTTTGACTTTTTTATAATTTTATTAANAAGAGGAAAAAATTCCAAAAAATTCCCTAGTCACACTTTCTTCAATGATAACAATAATAATAATAATATATTTATGAAAAATGTATAGAAAATTGTTGTGTATAACGATGCAGTTTTGTATAAATGAGATCTAAACGTTTAGTAACGACCGTTTTCTCAAACAGACATGACACAACACTTCAACTCTAGATCGACTGAGAAAGAGAAGAAAGAGGAAAAAACTGTGCTAAGAAATGCAAGCGAGGAAATTCAGTGGAGCGAGGAAAATGAAAATTAATGGCATGGCCGAATCTTCTCTAACTTGCCACACAGAAATATCCTAGAAACAGTATAGAGCCCGAGCAAACAAGTCAAGCCGAAAGGGGTGTAGTAATCAATCATCTTCCTTCAAACCATCGACTGTTCAGCAGGTTGTTTGATGTGAGCCTGAATCATTGTCTCTTACAAGGGGACACAATAGCTGTTGCAAACAAACACCACCACCTCCTTTCAACGTTGTCGTGTAGCGTGTTTGAAGATGTGCAACAAACAGATAAGCCGAAAAGGTGGTTGATAAACTATGACTACTTTTGTTCGTTCCCCCCTTCGTCTCTTTAATTGCGCTAATTGTTCGGCCCGTAAGACACAGAATAATTTGTTTGTTCCAATTAAATTTAAAATATCGATTTAATTTTATGTTACATATCTTAAAATCTGCTTACAGAGATTTTAAATATATTAGTTCATTAAATGTAAACTTAGCCTTGGGGTTTCGAAACGATGTCTCATTCTCTTGGCTAAAGACGATGTTACAACGATTATTTCTCTCTTTGTAGCATGAATGCCACGTTCTCACGATGTAACTTGAACATGTTATAACTATATATAACTCGAATCTTCAAAATTTTAAATTTTGTTAAAACTCAGACCCTGGTTCGAGTAGTTAACACACTCGGTATGTTAGACTGATGCTTGGTTGTACTTAATTTAGATGCTATTTAGCTTCTTTCAGTTATTACTTGTATATGATATGAAGTTCTTAATACATAAGGTGACATGATTTTTTTAGATTTTTCCCATTTAGAATGTTTTATAATTCGATCGAGAGATGCAAAGTAAACACTTTTTCATCAAGGTAAAAAAATTCAAATGTTATTCTCTCGTTTAAAATATCCGAATTACATTATCAGAATCGTCACGTGTGAGTTTTTAGAAAGAGATTTTTGATAAGGGTAACGAATTTTTTCACTTATATAATAGATTTAAAAACATTCCTAGTCATCGAGATGCATAAGAAACGAGCGTCGGAACCAAAAATAACTTCAAATCGACTCAAAAAAACATCATTTCCTAATCGAAAACAAAGTGAAATTACGAGAGAAATAAACATTACAACGAATAATCAAGTTGATAAATATGTAAAATTTCACACGTAATTTACACAAAGATATTATCACTACTGAAAAAAAGGTAATCTAAATTTGAAAATATTGATTTATTTATTAAAAGACGAAAGAGAGAGAGAGAGAGAGTGAGGGGGGTTTTCAAAGAAAGCAAAAGTATAGATGTCGACGATATCCAGTTTCCGAATCGTTAGCCAATAAAAGCAAACAAAGCCAGTAAACCTAGGTTACAATTAAGACTTCAGCTTAATACATGTGGTACTTAAAGCAATACGCGTATGATGGGATGGGAGGGGAAAATGCAAAACTAAAGAAAGAAGTAAGCACAGAAGGGATACAAAAAAAAAAAAAAAAAAAAATTATAGTTCGACCAGCTCGAAACAATTTCTTCCAACCCTCCTGTTTTAACCCCCTTCATCTTCGTTCTCCTTTTAGCTTTATTACTGAACGAAAGAAGTTAATGATGCAGTATTCATGTGTGAAGCCTTAATTAATGTAATTAAAAGTTCGTGAAGAGTTTTATCGCATTAAGTTCACCGCCTAATAAATATCATCTTGTATCCTTAATTTTTGGCAAGCCGCTATTGGTATATGAGGGGGCAAATAAGAAAAGAGGGGAAAAACTATCTATGAGACTAAGACAAAACTTTTCGCAGTTATTGAGACATTAGATAAGAATACTCGCCCATATGACCCATTAATGAAATCCCAACAGATATCCAATTTGTGTGTTCTATACAATTTTTTTTGTTTACTGCCATTTTTTATAGTTTACAACAGAAGTAAAAATCATTTTATATCAATTTTTACACGTTAACAATCAGGCTGATGTATAGAAGAATATGGATCTTAAATGAGATACTTATGAAAAAATTATTTTATCTGTAAACTTTTATACTATTTTACACTGGTGTGTGTAGAATTTATCGTGTTAACTTTAACAAAACATTACTTTGGCTAGGAGATGAAGAAGATGAGACAGTTTTTTCCTCTTAAAAATAAAGTAAAAATTAAGAATATTTTTAACTAAAAAAATTATTTACATATATATATATATTAAATGTATT
>NW_019384859.1:654670-691667 GCF_000671375.1 Centruroides sculpturatus
TGTTTGTGTATGTAACATTATTATATTTAACAAATTTATAATAAGTTTACACAATGATTAAAAGCGTTAAGAAAAGAAAGAACAAAATGTCCTCGGTAAGACTTTTTTAATGCGTTATGTGAAGCCAATATGGATAGAACCATTAAGAGAATCGAGGAAATAACATGTAAGTTATAAATATGAGTAAGGTCGGACAGGGTCATGGATGAAAAACAGCAATTGTGACGTGAGCTGCAATTTCTCTTCTGTTGCAGAGACACTCTCCAAGTTGAGACGAACAATTGAGTTTTCGCTTTGCTTTGCACATAATCAACAGAGCATGAAATCCGCTGATGGAATAAAGCGACTGGAAAATATCGAAACAGGTGAGTTCTTTCTAGAAATTTTGGTCAACCACTGAAAAAGACAATGATTAGTTACGTTCATTTATAACACTACATCACGATCGATGCGATATTTTAATTATATATATATATATATATTAAAAATTAAATTGTATAATTTGTTTTTTAAACATCTTTAGAATGAAAGAAAGCGGAGAAGTTACAATAATTTCAATTGGGGAAAGAAGAAACGGAGGTTTGAAAAAAAAGAAAAAAAAAACTTACCGTGCTCATCAGCCAGTCGTCAACCTTCAATCAGTACTGAACACAAAAGGTGATCGCCCACCCATTTTTCTCTAATTAAATGCGCCTTGCGTGAAATGAGAGGGCGTGAACGTTGTCCACCCCCTTCGACTCGACTCCCTCCTTTTAGAGAGAAAACTAGGAAGAAAATAGAAAAGACATATGGAATGTGTCATAAGAAGGATGCCTTCTTTTACTTGAATGTTTTAATAACAATGAACAAAAGGCAGAAGTCTATCAATAAAGGTGAGAGTGTAGCACAATGTCTCTACCCTTAGAGCATCATTCAAAACCGCCAAATGTCACACCAATATCTTAAAACAAAAGCTCCAACGTCATATTGTACTGAAAACGGGGTTTTTGTAACTGCAAACAACACTCTGGCGGGTTTTAGGCGTAAAGTCTTTTGCCTGTTTTTGGCTGTAGTTCCTTTCATCACCATCTGCTTCTTCCCCCATCCCTCCCAGTGTGTGAGGGACTCTCAGTTGACAGCCATAATTACACAATTAAAGGTGTGTGTGACAGCAAGGGTGAGACAATAGCTTCCTTCAGTAATTAGCACGTGTTTTTCCACCCGTAATCTTTTCTTACAGCCCTGTCTTGTCCCCCAGTCATGATCTAGTATCAAGAAGAATCTGCCAAACTGACATTCCGGGGTCCACTGCGATAACGAGAGACAGTGGAGAGAGAGAGAGAGAGAGAGAACGAGAGAGAGAAGGGTTATAAAAAAACTTTTTCGAAAGTTGGTGACCGAAAAGTTAACTCTTTCTTCTTTTACTATTCTCTTAGCTAGAAAAGTCATTGTCTAGTTGTGGCTGAAAATGGTGGAAAACATTCGAAAATGCCATCCCAGAACGGAATCAATTTAGTGCTGCAATATTTTAGATGTTAAAGGAGAGAGATAGGAGGAGAGAGAGCGAATTCTTTGCTTTTTTTTTATTTTGGTGGTTCCGCGGAGGTCGCAGCAGACACGCGATGACGTCATAAAAACACACTTCCCGTTTGTCATCGGAAGCGGAAAAGCTATGCTTCCGGCAATAAACTTCAGTCAGGGGATTGGCGTTAGCCGAGCAATGTTGTCATATTCAATACCAGAGCAGAAGGAAGGAGGAGGAAAAGGAGGTGGATGGAGAGAAAAAGTAAAAAAAAAAATTATATATATATATATATATATAAGAGAAGAGAAAATTCTAAAAACCTGTTGTTTTTCGTATGGTAACTGGTTTGAGTCGTAAAACGTATAGAAATCGCGAAAATAACAGTCATAAAATGCGATTGAATAAGTTTAGAAAATGATTCACTCCAATAGAGAGAAGAAGATTAGAAAGAAGCGGGGGTTTATTTACGACAAGGCGCGCCTGCTGCTGAAGAAAACCACACAATATTCAAGTTTGTGGGAGGGAAGGAAAATCGTTATATATATATATCCAAAAGCGATATCCACTACCGGATGCTGCACAACTCACTAAATTGTTTCTAAAAATCTGTTCGAAAATATCATTAGTGCAATTGGTAACTTAATGAATTGATGATAAGGGAGAAAGTAATCAAGTTTTATACATTTTTCTATAAAAAATTTTTATAAAAAAAATAATAATAATAAACTGTAGAATTAATAAGGTATAAGCATTCTACTGAATAATCTTAACATAATAAATTATTTAGAAACAATAAACGTGTTATAAATCTTTAATTTATAGCCAAGCGCTTGGAAATCTTTAAACATCCAAACATCTATTTTAACAACCGTTGGATTAGTGAAAATATTTATAGCCAGATCATTTAAGCTTAGGACAGATATTACTCCAAGATTAGTCAAATCATAAGAATAACATCTTAGCAGTTTCTAGTCTATCCAGTCTTTGGAACAAGTAATCCTCTTTGCTATCCGATCTATTATTTGCCACCTACAAGACGCCATCCAATCTTCAAATACAAAAGACAATGGACCTCACAAATCAACTCTGACACGCTGGTGTCCTCTCCCTATGGCCACGACAGATTACTTGGCTTCTACTGTCACATTTAATAACCCTGTTCTTATCAATAATGGCAGCGAGCGAAAGTAGCACTTATAGTTTCTACACTCACTTCATATCTTCGCCCAAAGAAAGCAAGTAGTCAAAAGTGTTACAGCGGGATTAAATTATCTTCAACGATTGAAATCGAACTTATATATATTTTTTGGAAATTTAATTTGGTTCCTTATCTCGATTCTTATAATAAAATTGATTAAGAATGATCACAACAATCCGCAAAATACTTTGCACATTTCAAAACTGCCTGTTTATGGAACTGATTATTCCATCTTTAATAGTAAAAGAATTCATTTAATTTAATTAATTTAAAAATCCAATAATATACAGTAGTATGCACTGTACTGTACATTTGCAAGTGTTTAATTTGATTCTTTATCACGATCACCTTACAATAATTTTGTGCCCTCGGAGTATAGTTAATAACTTTGAAAATTATCTCTGTTTTTGAAATTGTTCTGACTGATTATTATGACTTACGTGTTAAAAAAGTTAATTAATTAAATTAAATTAAAGACCTCGAAGTCAGAAATATCTTTCGGAAGTTAAATTTGACTTTGAATTAAGAATAAGTTCGAAAATTCTCTTAACTAGTGCCTCTTTTTTTAAATGGTTTTGATGGATCACGTTTAAGAAAAGAAAAAAAAAATTAAATTAATTTAATTATCATTCACTATTTAAATTAAAATTAATTTTAGATACTTAATTCGATTTATAATTCATCAAAAAATATAAATTAAGTATATACAACTACACCCAAAATACAGGCTCAAAGAAATAATTTTTCGGAGTATTTTTCACAGATTAATTTATATTAAATTATTTTTAAAATTTTTAATTATATTCTGAACCGATATCAGAATGATTTTTTGGAATTTAATTTGTTTCAAGTTAAGAAAAGACTTCATCAAAATAGTTTACAAATAACTTGGTTTAACGAGAGGAGAAGTTAAACTAATAAAACTAAAATGAAATTCTTTGAAACAGAATTTTGGTTCCAATTTATTGGATTAAATTTAACTAAATTCGGAACTCCTAAACCCCTAAAGATACCAAATTTGTATTTTATTTATTTATTTTTTTTTTTAATTTTTTTTTCTAGAGGGTGGTAACAACATATTATTACATTTCCGACAGAGAAATGCTTAAATTAATTAACGTCGATGGTAGGAAGCGAGTGTTAAATTATATAATTAAAATCAATGGCCGACAGCTTATAAATATTAAAAATTTTGTTACTCTAACTTCTAAAGAATGGCAATACGAGTTAAAATGGTACAAGGGTGAAAGTGTAAGAGTATTAAATATCGCAAGGAAGAGATAGTTGTGAAAGAAGTACAAGGGAAGAAGAACTTGAAACGAAAATCCCTTAGCCCGAGGTAGGATATATTCGCAGTTTAATGGCAGACTATAAATTGTACCTATTATGGTTTGTGGTGCAATAACAGATGTTAGTGCTGGTTTTACAGGGCAACATGGCCTAACAATGTGGCAGTCAAACGAAAAAAAAGAAAAAAAGAAAAGAAAATCGAAAAGCACAGGAATAGAAGAAAGATTTTTTTTTCTGGATTTTTTTAAAATAATAAGTAAGATCGTTATATAAAAATAAGCGCAAGTAATGTGAATTTTTGTAAAGTTTAACACGCATTTATGTTGTATCGATTGGATGTAATCCAAAAAATATTTATTTCTTCTATTCGAATTTTCCTACTTAGAAATTTCATAATTTAAATCTGACATTTTTGAATTTATTATAAATGGATCAGGTTTGATTGTGATGTTTTTAATGCCTGTAAAAATAATAATATATAGTATTTATATTTTAATACAAATTTATGTCGACAGATGGCGCTATATATTATCAATACACTGTTTATGTACAGCACAGTACTGTACAGTACGTAAAGTATGATGCATGGAAACACCTAAACAGAAAACGAAAAAAAATTGCTTGAAACACGAGAAAACCAAAGCGTATAATCTTGTTATCATGTACTATTTACATTGGTTTTTAAAACTAACTGAATTATAATATAATAGATTAGCTATAATAACTAGAAATCTATACTGAAACTATTTGAGATGCTCCTAGCTTTAAAGGATGTCACTGCTCTTAGCATAATACTGTAAAAGCTGAAAAAGCAAGTTAAAAACTGTTCTCAACCATACAAAAATTTACTTGAAGTAGAAAATTTTTTTGTAATAAGCTAAAAAAAAAGTTCTTTTAAGCAAGTATAAATCATACCTAGGTTATAAGTAAAAGAAACGTTTATAATCAGCTAAAAAACAACTCTTATTAGTCAAATATTTATATTATCTGACTATAGTAAAGTTGTTTTTAGTAAGTTTAGATTCACTCTTTCTTGTATAATAGACTTTTTAACACGAGAAAAGCTCTCTGCAATAAGAAGAATTTTTCTTGGCCTAGTATGAATCTAACCTGACTACAGAAAAACTGTATTAAAATCATTAAGAATAGCTCTTTCAAGTAAATTTACCTGATTAAAAAAGATGTTTTAATAAATTCTCTTTTACAAACAAATTAAAACTTTAGGAAAGTTTTTCTTAGTGAATTCTCTTTACAACTAAATTCAAGCTATTTGACAATAAAAGATTCCGTAGTAAACTCCAGCAAGTTAAGGCTTTATTTGGGCAATAGGAAAGCTCTCGAGAGCTTAGTATGCTTTGAATTTTGAGAGTTTTAAGAAAGCTTTGAGAAAAAAATTACTTTCTCTAAGCTAAATTATTATTTTACTTAATTAAGAGCTTTCTAATACGCTAAAAACACCATTCTCAAAGAGAAAAAATGTTTTTACGAATAAAACAATAAAATTTTAACGAAGTCATTCGTTTACGCTTCCATTCAATAACTTATTACATTAATATTATAAGAATTAATTTATAAACATTTAATTGGATGAGGTGGAGAATTATGACTCCGGTAGTAAAACAGCCGGATCAGTTGACATCTGGAATTATATATAAAGTTAGGTTTGCATCGACTTACATCAACGCAACATTTATTCCTATACATAACAATCGTTTAATCTACTAGCAAGATTATTACAACAGTTTAATGTTGCGCTGTGACCTAAAGGGATATTTCAAAGCGGTGTTGTATGGGTTACCAAATTATAGAAGGGCACCGAATCCAATAATATATCAGTTATAATATGTTGTGTTTAGATTTAGGCTTATTTCCAGTCGACCAATAGCGAAATGCAATATATTACAACCATTAATTCTGTACAAACAAAGCCTACAACGCTTTATATTTTAATGTCGTTTAATGCCTGGCTCCGATAAGAATAGAAGGCTCGTGTGTGCTTACCCTAACACACGCAACCCTCATCCGACATCCTCTGCCCCCTCGCGGATGGTTTTACAACTGTAAATGAAGGTGTTCAACTATAAATAAGCGTCTACATTGTATCGTGTATTGTATCATAAATAAGTCTTAAATATTTTAATTTCATCTCTTAAACATGAGTTTACAATTTAAAATTTTTCTAATATAATCCGCATTTGTAATCAGGATTAATAAAAAGTCGAAACTCTCCTCTGTTTTAAAGATTTTCGCAATTAAATCTATAACAAATTAAGATTTTTTCCGAATTTTTCCTTGATAACTATGAATGATTTCTTATTGTTTTAATATTTATTAACATTTTCTAAATAATAATTCTCATAATCATAATGAAAAAATAATTATAAAACTTTTATTATTACCAGGAAATATTTTACAAATATATCCTTGAAATGTTCTAAACTAGATCCTACACAGTTTAACATAGATCAACATTAAAGTTTCTCTTAAACTTTGCTCCATGTAATAAAGGATTTTGTAATTACAAAAGAAAATTTCTTGTATTAGGAGCTTAATGTTATAGAAGAATTAAGGTTTAGATTTATTAATAACGAACATTTATAATTCCCATTCGTAATTCTTTCTATAAATAAAAGAATAAAATCCGAAAAAAAGTCTTACGTGAGTGAACAGTGCGTAGATATTGAGACAATTGGATAAGTCAATACAAAAATGGTCTACTTCCCCCGTTTTATTGAGTATTAGCATGTAGCGAATTTAAAGTTTCGTGATGTGTAACCGTTTAGCATTTTTACAAAATTTATGTTAGAAAATTTTGTGACATTTGTTAAACAAACGGATTTTATTTCCTGCAATTGTTTTGCAAATTTAAACACATAAATTGTATAAACGTATTAAAAGTAAATATTTATAAGAGATTCGGAAGTTTTACGATAGTTAATGTGCTAATTTTTTTTTGTTATTTTCTGTTGTTGCCTTCCATAACGGTAAAACGATTTAATTGCAGTTTTAATACCCTTTTTCTTTTTACTAAAATTAGATATATTGCCCGAGTTTCCATTTATCTTTCGTGGTTTGACAAGAATTGAAATAAGTGAAGCAAGACTGTCCAAGTTGGAGTTTCGAGTCGTGTGGTGTTGTGCTAACCTTAAGTACCCATCCTGTGAGAAATGCACCATCTCCTGAAACAAGTGTGCCATTAAACAGCGGGGAAAGGGTGTAAATCCCGTAATGACACCAGCTTGCACTTTCTGAAGAGAGAAAGTGACCTCGACAAATCTACGTTGGATTTCAAGAACAACTGTGGGATTTCAAACTAATAGCTACCTTACTTCTCTTTTTTCTTTTTTATTGTTTTCTTATCTTTGATATTGTTATTTCAAGAAATTTTTGTTTTGTGTACAGAGATGTGGAAATAACGAATCAAATATTACTTTCTCTAAATGTGATACTTTCTTTGACTTTTTTATAATTTTATAAATTTCTAAAACGGTTTGGAATTAATAAATTAAAACTGTGAATAACATTTTTTACAAAATATGAGAAAATGTGAAAAGAAAAAAATATGTAATCTGCAATCATAAAGGAAACATGATATAAAGATTTATTTTATCTCTTTCTAAATATATATATATATACTGTATATATATTTAGAAAGAGATAAAATTACCGTTATATATGAGTTATTTTAGATTGAAATTATAAACACATTCTATAAAATTAGAAGAGAAGCGTTTGTGTATATATTTTTTAAAATTTGTCTTTTATGTTGAAAATATAAAATATATAATTTTTGCTTGTATAAATAACCATATATTTTACAAATATTCTATATAATCTATGAGATAAAACATAGAAAAGTTTATCTTGATAAAAGAAGTTTGTCTTATACAGTATTACAGATAAGAAAACAACTTCGAATATGATGGCTGTTATGTTTTTATTTATTTATGCTTTTATATTGCATATATAGTCCTATATTTATAACAAAAATTATATAAATATATACTTTTTTTACTCCATAAATAAGTAATATATTAATTTAACTATATATTCCATACATCTTTTAAGACAGGATATGAAATAAGATAAAATTTTGTTTAAGAAAAAAATATTTTTTACTATATTAAAAAATGGAAAGACAACGTAAACTACAATTTAAAACATCTATTTTTTAATTTGTGAATATATATTTATATTGCATTTATTGGAAGAGAAATTACTCCAGGAGCGTTGTCAACTCGAAAGAAATGATTAAAGCACTCGTAGCATAAACGGGTAAGAATGATTTGCACATTTGTTATCTAGCTTATTCCATCCTCTATTGTTGTAACAATAAATACATTCATTATTCTCCGGACACACATCCAGCCATTTGTTACAATCAACTAGATGGACAAGATAAGGAGTGTAGACAGTGCATTTTTGTAAAAGACCGCATCCTTCCTGACAAACATTTAATTTCCAGTCCCGCTACATAATTGCTCTTTCTCACTGATTCCGGTCAGTCATTTTTCCATCCCTATTCTCTTCCCCGTTATGACCGATTTGGTTAGAGATATATACATAGAGCACACACACACCACACACACATATACACATACGACAACAACAAACGAGCAACGAGTCTATTGTTTCAAGCAAACTTGTCTTTATTTTGATGGATAGATATTTTTCACAGCATCACCCATTGTGTACGACATCGGCTCGATTTTAATTACAAATAAAACAAACGTTGGAGATTGCCGAAACAACTAAATTTGATTAATGTCTATCTAATGAAACGAGTAGATTTAACAGCTCCGGGCACAAATTTTCCTACTAAATGTACCGGAAGTTGCCGGAAAGCACCATAAATTGCCAGCTTGTCCACTCTGTTTCATTTGTTTCTAACAATAAAGGGCTACTGTCTAAAGGTTGTTGTTTGTGCTAGAGAGAAGAGAGAGAAGAGAAAATATTGAGTTCCAATTATTACAGATTTCTTCACGCTAGCTATTGTGAGTGCTGCTTTACTTCACTGCTAATGGCTTTGCGTATAAAATACATTGTATGTGATTGATTAGATGATTGCTGTTACTCCGATTGTTTTACACAAATACTGTTGACGATATTGGGTTCCGATGTGGGTCGATTCTTCTTAAGTCTTTTGATGACATATTGTAAAAGTTCGCTCTTAGGCAAAACCAATCGATGCCACTTCTCGTTTCCTACCTTAAAAATTTCATCGTATAAAGCTTTGTATGCTATTTATAACCGCATTATTATCCGGTAAATTTTACTTTTAAGAAAATGTATGGAAACGTTGTAACCGGAGATTTTCTTGCGCTCTACAACTTTAAAGGAGACAAAAAATATATATTATAAAAGCAGAAATAAAAGTAAACAGGTTTCTATCTACGTAGTTATTCGAGGATATTTTATACTTTACTTTTTCTTAATTCTTGACGAAAATTGCGATATTTTATTTCGTCCGTAAATAATTTAAAGGACTCTTGTAGCTTTATTGCCAAAAGTGGAAGCTTTTAGTAACCTGAATAAAGTAGAAATAAGTGCGAAATATTTTTCTTTAATAAAGTTCATTTTCTCGTGTTTTGACATCGTTCACTTGTAGCTCTCATCCACAGGTTTTTCGATAACTGTTGCTTTTTTAGGTGTACAGTCAAATCCCTCAGAGAAGTATCCTTTTTCCCATATACTAAAAGTTTCCTTCCTGTTTAAAATTTGCATTTTTTAAATAAAAAAATCGATTGTCCGTGCCTTTGCGCCCATAGATACCAGACATTTTCATATTTATTAAACTATTATCATTGATATTAAACCGGCATAATATTTTAGTAATTTTACGCTTGGAAAATTATCTTATATGATGTTCAGATTCTTCCTTTTACAATGTACAATTTAGTCAATAGATCAAGTCGGAATCGCACTACAGATCAGACATTTGCCTCATCTTCGCTTTGTCAAAATTACACCTAATTAAATCAGGCGATGATGAATGCAAGACATACACGCATAGATTATATCTGGATACGTTTGCACGCAGGAGACAACGTAGTACGTTGATTCAAGAGAGATAAGAACGTGTTATCTAATGTATGGTTGAATGTTGCTTGGACAAAAGTGAATTTCGTGGTCCCACCCGTGCGCTGGAAGTGCTCTAATTGTTTCGACGAGTACTACTCTAGGTAATGATTTTTGGCGCGTTAAATAAATGTATCTAACCGTCTCCTCCTTTGAACTGCTGCTGTCTCTAGAGGCACATCAATCAGTCAGTCGGAGGACAGGTGTGTCTGACTGATTTCTTTTAGAGATGCTTTCTTAGCTTTTAACGGTTTAGGTGAAGAAATTCTGTTGAGATACGCGATAACGATCTGCAAAAATGCTTCTAATATAAATTATTAATCGATACGATCATTTATCTAATTTAATTATGAATAGATTTAATTATAAATAATTTTTAATGTTGTGTTTTAATTAAAATCTCTGCTTCACCGCGGTATCGCTGAATGCGGAGGGGAAGACACCTTTACAGGGGCACGTAAAGTTTTCTGTTAATGAAGTATTCAATTCTCGGACTAAAGAAAATTAATTATTTCATTTTTGAACAAGTTTTCTGTTAACGTATATTCATTTGCGACTTAAACAATATGTTGTTTTATGAAACAAATTATAATTTTCGTCCAAATCGTACGACAATCTTTAACAACTTCCACTTCAAATCTATCGGATAAATGAAGAGCAGAGAAAACAAAGGCACAATACTCCAACCTGAGCGAGAAATCATTAATTGTAGCAGTTTTGGTACGGCTAATGATTATACGGTAGACACGGTTAGAAAGTACAGGTAATTAATATTGACTTTTAAACCGATGGAGAGCAAACACCAAAGATAGCGAAGGCATTACATACTGCCTTAAATTTTTTTTCTTCTAACATCATCCAGACGGTTTATTATTATATATGGGAATGTTTGTAGGATCTCACAAGGCATTTGTGATCCATCTCCTTTATGTCTCCACTTAATTGCTCTCTATTTCACACCAACTTCACTATACCTACTCCGGAGACGTCACATATGATTCATTCAGCCATTTTGCCTCCCCACCTACCAATACAACCAGACGTAAACGAATATAAACATTCTCGCCCTACTTAAAATATGTTCTTCTCTTCTATCTACTTATGCGAAGGAAGATTTTTTTAACTGGGTTTTGCCTGGTACCGTCTGCCCTAGGGTGCCATGTTATCTCTGTACAAAATGTCCAGACATGAATCAGACAACACACAGACGATTATTTCTAAGACTGGCTTCAAAAATATTGAAAAGAATTGTTGTTTTTTTTATTTCTTTCCTCGGATGTTCTCCAGAGTGCATTTTAATTTTAAAGAGAGAAAATTGAAAATGAGAAGTTTAACTGTCTTTTATTCTCTTTATTGATATTCATTACCTTATTGAATTACTTTCCCGTGGATATTTTTTCTTATCTTTGAGTTATTTTCCAGGATAACAAAGTATAGAACATGACTTTCCCCAATTTAAAATAAATTTTCCAGTATTCTACATTATTCCTTTCTTACGAAAGGTAGAAATTAAAGTTAATAAGTACATTGGTGAAGAAAAAATGTTGCATGCTGACAGAACTTAAAATTGTAATCTGGCTTTTCTAAACTTTGAAAGACGTAACTAAAAATATATTTTTTTAGATAATTAATTAAAATTCTCATTTAACTTTGAAGCCGTAATTAAATTAAAAATTAGCTAATTTAATTAGATTTTACAAGATTAAATTCCGTTAATACAATAAGATATTACGTTTAAAAACTGTTATCTTTTCTACAGAGAATAAGCGAAAAATAAGAAGTTTAGATTATAAAAACAAGTGGTGAATTACCTACTCGAAGTCGAATATTTTCAGTGATAGGAAACTATTGTCCAGGGTATCTTAGATAAGATGTTTCCGTCGTAATGAAACAAAACAATGGTTCTAGTAACATGATCCTTCGCTGGGTAGGTTAATTAAAGAATCCACAGACTCGTCCACCCGTCATGTCGACCAAGGCCGCACCCGTCCATACAGTTCATTAGGAAGGTTAAGTTCCTTAATTAATCTTCGACGTTGCCTTTAATAATGTTAGTTCATTCCATGGAGAAAGAGAGAAACAGTAAAGCCGAGTGAAGGGAAAAACATTATATAAACAGCTATTAATTGATTCTCTATTAATATGAAGCTATTGATAATGGGTTAAATTAGGAAAGCAAAAACAAAACAGAATACATCGAAGATTCTGTTAGATGAAAAGCATCAAACAGAAAAGATTCTTGGCACCAGATAATTTTGGTAAGGAAGAGAAAGATGAAATATAAGATAAGATCGAAAAAGCACATTGTAAAGCTAGAAGAAAATGTCTCCCTTCATAATAACGTAACGGGTGGATGGTATGGTTAGAAAGGGTGGATACGTAATTAGGATACGCGAGGCTAAGTAAGAGATGAAGGAAGGGTCGTGAATTAAGAACCAATCATAACTTCGACAGGTTGTGAAGTTCGGTAGGTGGAAAACTGCATCTGATAGCAAATTAATTAAGTCAATTAGCCAGACTTTCCGGGCTCATTAGTGAGAACTTAATGACTCTGAATTGCAACACTATTTTCAATAATGATTTGCTAAGGCTGCTTCATACTTCATTTTAGAAATGTTTTCGTTTTTTTTTTATTATTATTTCTTTCGATAAACATCAACTAAAGCCGGACAACCAGTAAAGTCGGCACACGTTCCTCCATCTGATATTAGAGCAAAGGGAGGCATTTCTCTTCCTGGATTGTCGAGAGTTGTAGGTGACAGATGACAGAAGGGAACTGAATGAAAGGGTAGAGCTCCTAAACCCTAAGGATTAACCATGGTGGTATTTAATTCTGCAGTTCTTCCAGCTGCAAGTTATAGCTCCATAACTCACAGACAGACACCAACCGGATAAGTATGTTGGTCATTCGGTTCGAGAAATGTGTCAAACATAAATTTATGTTTTCTTTTAATTATATATTATACATTTTTTCAGAATTTTTACACAAGTATATATACATATATATATATATTTTTAAATTTTTCATATAAAATTACTTTAAAATATTAATTTAACAGATTTAAATCTTAATTATATAAGAAAAATATTGCATAATTTTACTAAAGAAGATTTAATTCATTATTATCCTAGTAAGAAAAACAAGTTGTTCAATTTTCTCCACTTTCAAAGATCCCATCTTCATTAAAATTTCAATTTTAGAAGAAGTAAAAAAAATCTCTTTCGTAATTACAAAACAAAACAGTTCATGTCTGTCCAATGGAAACAAACTAATTCGACGTTTGAACCAAATGTACATCACGTAGTAGATGGTAGAGCGGCACCCTTTTTCTTGTAGAATTCCCCTTTATAACAGTAATTGAGATAGTTGCCAGGCCAAACACGTTCAAAATCTCAAACAACAAAGACGCTTATAATCGCAGTTGTATAAGAGGGATCAAGTTCCATTAGAAAAGACTGCATCTTCGTCTGATCAAATAAAGTTAGTTGTTATTTACGTACGTTAATTAAATACCGAATCCTTTACAGGTTTTATATTTATGATTTTTATTTTTTCCTCCATCCTCCTCTCCTGTCGATAGGGATTAATGTATTCTCACATCTGGAATATGTTTACTAAAAGGATGGGAACTATCCCCACATCTAGACTAAACAAAGTCAAAGATTATAATGTTGTTTGGTACTGTTATCGAGTAAATTTTTGGAGATTTTTGTTTTAGGGGTGTTACCAGTATGAAAACAGATAATGTATTCGAAGGGATTAAAAATTATACACGAAACGATCAACAATTTCTACTATCCAGAAAAGTAATTTTCAAACAGTTAAACAAACATTCTAGATTAATATAATTTGAATTTTTTCTGATAAAAATTCGGTGGACTTTATACATTTATATCCAATTTTTCGATCAATTATTTTTTCTTCTTTCTTCATTTTAAATGAATAAAAAAAAATGTGTATATAGAAAATAAAGGTTCTTTCGTTTCAATGATTTTTCTTTTTCTTTAAAAAAAAAACAACAAATAGAAGTGAATCGTTTCCTCTATTCTAATTCATCTTCTCTTGAAAAGATTCATGATACAAATTTTTCAAATAATCATTTTTTGATTATGAATTTTGAAATGATAAACAAGTTTGTGAAATTTGAAAGCCTCCCTCCGTTCTTTAATCATTTTGTTTCAATTATTTTGCCAGAAAAATTAGAANTTTCCTATTTTTTCAATGTTTTGGATAAAATTAACACTAAAGAAGTTTGTAATAAAACAATGATGTAAATTTTTAATGAAAAAAAATTAAATTTTTTATTTATAATTTAAAATGTTAAATTCGTTCTTTAAATTTTAAACGTGTTTAAACATTTAAACGTTAACAATTATAAGAAAAATTTTTAGCGATTCACAGGTAAATATTTAATTATTAAAACTTTTCATATAACTTAATTTAAATAAAGTTAAGAAGTAAAATTACCTTGAATTTTTCTAATAATTATTATTCTGTAATTCCATCCAGGCACACGTGGCAGAAAAACACACGGCAAGTCGTTCATCATATACGAACACGCGATTACTACCATTATTCATTGTTTTATCTATTCGGTCATTAGTGTATTAATAGAATAATAGAAAGTAAGAAATATATTTTGTTATTGCCACTATTGTTCTCCTTTTTTTCATTAATTTTTATAATACCAGTGACGTCATTAGCGTTAGTGACATCCATTGAGGAAATTGATGATATCACCTCCCAAAAAATCTTTTCGATATTGATACATGCAAAAAACATTTAGGATTCTGGTCTAAGTTATTTTGTAAATCCAACATCCCGTATATTACCGAATGCAATTGAAATAATATAAACAGGTAGCAAAATTAAAATGACACAATTAAATTACAATATAATATACACAGAATACTTTAATTTAATTATTTTATTTTTTGTTTCTTTAAAAAAAAAAAAAAAGTTGAAATTTTCACTTAATTATTTTAAATTAATGAATTTAACACAGGAAAAAATTTGTATAAATAATTTAATTTTTAACTGCAAACTTTGAAAAAATTTAATTGAAACAAAAATAAACATTAAAATTAATTTGTTTCACATTTTTATTAACGAGAGAAGATAAATGAAACAAATAAAAATAGAATTTTTTTTTTTTTTAAATACTTTTATCAACTTTTAATAACATTAAAATTCAACTAAAAATAATAATAATTTTCATACTTTTCAAATAAAAGTCAACAACATTAATTAATTAACGCTTAACGTGTAAGGGATCCATTTACTCTTATATAAATTATAACAAATCCTAAGAGATATCGAGTCGCGAAGATATATTTTTCGCTTTTTTTTTTTTCCGAAGGTAGTAGTTAAACAACGTGGAAAATATAATCACAAATCCCTTTAGAAAATTTCAAAATTCTGATTTTGTTACTAAAACTACATTGAGATGAGTATAAGCAAGCATTATAGTAATTACGTACCTCAACTCCAGGTGTAATTGAAACATAAAAACTATCTTCAGTCTGTTGCAATTAGTCTAAATTGGAATATAATCACCCCGGATAAACGGAGCTGAAAGAAATTAACTGTCAGAGAAAGAAATGGAGAATTGATTAAAGAAGACAAGTCTTAGTAATGTTTCTGCTTAAACCGTGAATTGAACAAGTGTGTGTTATGTTTCTCCTTTGGACAATATTGATTAGGTCTGAATTACTTCAATTCATTGGCAGTAATTTGCTTGCACTAAATAGCAGATAAAAAAAAAACTAAATTTTGTAGTGATTTAAATGTTAGAATACTTTGTAAAAAAATCCATTTTTTTTTTGTTGTTGTAGAACGTCTATTAAATTAATTATTTATAATTCCGAGTTTGCGGAATTTAATGATGATTAGAGCTATCTTATATGATTAGCGATGGAAATGAATTGGAAAGAATGCTTTTGCTTTTTTTTTTATAGCAGTTTACGCGCTGCATAATAATATATCAATTATTTTTAATTGTGAAAAATAATAAGAAAACGGCAGATTTTGCAGTTTTTCTCTTTAAAAAAAAAAGTATGATAATTTTTACATTTATCCAAGGTTTAAATTTGTGATTATGTCGAATTAATCCGGATTATCTTAATTAATGCTGAATAGAGAAGAGATGCGGAGTTGGAGGAGTTAGATTTATCGTCGTTTATCACTCATATATTTTATTTCGAACTTCTTATAAATTTTGCAAACACATTTTTCTCTCAATTCTAGCAATTAATAGGTATGATTAATGATATTCGTGTAAGAAAGGGTTTTTTTGAGTTGGGATGAGCATTGTGGTGATCGAGTATGCAATCAAACGCTTTCTTGGTGGTAAAAACGACCTGGGATTCACCCACTAACGCATTAAATATTCTCCTTTCTCGCTGTCGTTTCTCTATTATCTTTGAATTATGTTGTCATAGGACGGGGCATGCGTATATCTACAACAGTACTATTTACCTCCGAACTCATTTCGTCTGGCTTCTCATTACTTCGTCTCTGACATGCCATTTACCACAAAACGGTCTACAAACAGCCAGGAAAAATAGAGGGAATTAATTTTTTTTCCTCCTTCCGACACTCGAGCTTTACTGACGACTCGCCACCCTACTCTATTCGAGTCATTTTTCGTGGTTTTGTTCCTTTGTTTATTCAATAAACGGACGAACGGATGATGGATATGTTCCATAAAGTTTGGGATATTAAGTGTTTAGTGCTGGAGTAAAATATTTGTTGCATTTTTCCTCTGCCAGAGTGGCGATTGTTTGTCGTTCCTTACGTCTTCTTTATGATAAAATAACATATTAAAAAGTAAAAATTCCATATTAATCATGTCATTAAATTGTAAATAACCACTGTTATTTCCAAATAATTTATTTTGCATTTTATATCGAAAGCCCCACGATATAAATAAACTTCTTAACGCTCGAAGATAAAAAAAATTGTTTGATTTATTTGGATTAATGAGAGCTCTTCAACTCGTATAACTTCTAAATTACTTTTTACTGCTTGCTTTTTCACTTTAATTGGGTTTTAAATAACTTTTTTTTTATGTAATTTTACATCGACGATATATATTGAGATTTAAAAAAATTGCTCTCGATTAAATTTAATAAATTAATTTTATGTAAGAATTTTAATTTATTTTTTATTAATGGAATTAAAGAAAAAAAATATTTTATTTGCAGTTTTATTTTAATTTATGGAGTTTTTACCACTTTAATAGTTTTAAATTGAAGTGTTAATCTACAGGAAGAGGATTCATCGCCTTTAAATCTATCTTCCTTGCATGATTCTATAGTCATACAGGGGTGAGTACGACCTTGGAAAGGATGGAATTAAATAACGGTTTAAGTTTTAATCGGAAAGCGGTTGTTTCGCCGATAGATATATCATTCAGCTTTTCCATCAAGGACCGGCTTTTGCTGGTTTGTGTGTCTAGCCATTCTCTCTTTTATGACAGTCGTCATCGATGAGAAAATGTAAACTGTACAGCTCCAGGAAAGAGGCAAGTGTGGAGGGGCAAGCGATCCTTCCGACAGGGGAGGAAGGGGAAAGCAATAAAAGAGCAGCCCATATTAGGTTCGTCCACCGCATTCCCCGGAGGTGGGAGAAGGAACCGCTCGACTTCGCCTCCATTATGATTATTTTCCGTTTTATGAGGGACAGTTAAGCCATATTTCTGCGTCCATTTCCGCGCCCATGTCCAGGATTACGCTTTCCCCTGACGCCCTCGCTCCCCACCCTGCACACGCACCGAGCCAACTGGATCTAGTCGTAAAGTTGGTTTTGATTGCCCTAGGACCTCCGACGGGGCTACCCAGATTACCTCCAGCTTGGGGTGGACAAATTTCACAGCCGGTAGGTGTTTAATAAATACTCCCTGGGCACTCGTTCGCCTTCCTCTTGTCTGTATGAGTACGATTTCCTTCAGCTGCTCTTTCTCAATCAGAGATCGCCACTTTCTTTTTCTTCTCTCTCTCTCTCTCCCTCTCTCTCTTTCTTTTCCCTTTTCCTGGGAGATTTGTCTTTAAACTGCATCTAGATTTACAAGCCGCCTGTCACGTTATGTCCCACGTCCGAGGCGATAAAATAAATAATGTTTAACCCTCCAACTTCTTTTCTCTTACTCCGACTTGACTCAGTCACTGGATCAATTTCTTAGTAGCATCAACTCTCTAGCGCTTTATGACTCGATGTTCTGTGAAGTAGACGTCTCTCAGGACTGCTTGTGGTTTACAAGGAATTGGTATCGCGGGGATGACGACGCCTGACCTCTTTTCGGATTATCAAACCCAACATTGATTCCATTTGCTTTTTTTTAAAACTCGCTCCTTGCGTTATCTATTTTCAAAATAACTTATCTTACTTAAAAGAATATCTCCCCTTTTTTATTGTTTTAAATTTAAAATTAATAATTATTTTTATTAAAGATTTAAAAAGAAAATATGTAATTAATTCTATTAATTTTTATAGGTAAAGAGTTAAGAGAAAAATTAAATATTTTTACAGCTTTCTTTAATTTGGTTGTTAGTATGTTAATTATATAAGGTAAACAATAATTCTTACTTGAATGGTACGGTGATGTTTGTTAGATGACCACATGTCCCGAGTAAGAGTAAAGAAATCCTTAGTTAGCTTTGAAGGTTTTTATGATGCTAAAGCGGCTCTACCCCTTACAGAGTTGTTTGAAAACTCGACTTCCATAATGTTTGCCAGAAGCTGACGTAATGACCAAAAATTAATCTAAACCACGGCAATTAGACACATGTTAATGCTCTTTCTTTATAGACTGTTTCAAAGAAGTTCCCTAATTGCATTTAAATTTAATGTGTACAGACAGAATGCTAATTCGTGTTTAGAATGCCATTAAAGATCTTACTTTACTTAAGTTTAGATCGCTTCTACAGTTTTCTACCTTGGTAATAAGGATAATAGCATCTGTCTGTCACGTTTGAAAACATCTAATTAAGACACAATAATGGCTGACGCTCTTTAGTGGCTTTGGTCAGTGTAGTTCTGGTACATCAAGAACAGTTTCCAGCATCTGAATTATAGTATTTCACTCTTTATATTTTATAACTCAAATAGTTCTTTAAATGTCCAGATATTATTTAAAATTCAACAGCTTTAGTTGTATATCCTATCTCTATTCGCGGACGTGAATTTTATTAAATAAAAAATACATATGTTAATACAGTTGATATCGTATGGAGTCAGTTATAAATCTCGTTAAGAACCTATTAGTCACATTGGATGTAAATATATAATTTTTCTTCGTAACGTATTGATGCTAAAGAAAATGAATTTTAAGTTTCTCTTTTTACAAACATTTAAATGTCCAGATATTATTTAAAATTCAACAGCTTTAGTTGTATATCCTATCTCTATTCGCGGACGTGAATTTTATTAAATAAAAAATACATATGTTAATACAGTTGATATCGTATGGAGTCAGTTATAAATCTCGTTAAGAACCTATTAGTCACATTGGATGTAAATATATAATTTTTCTTCGTAACGTATTGATGCTAAAGAAAATGAATTTTAAGTTTCTCTTTTTACAAACATTTGTAACTATTTTATATATAATTTTATGTAATTACAATTTCTTTCTAGAGTTATCTGATCTTCTTCCCAAAGAAAAATTACAGGAAATAAATAAACAATAGATTTATTTTCACGAAAATAAATGAAATAATATGATTATTTTAAAAATTTTCTTTTAAAATATGATTTATTAATACGTAAGATAAATGCAAAATCAATATAAATATTTATTTTCTTTGTAGTACATATTAAAATTCATTGTTACAAAAAACTAAATGTGTGATTAATGTGCAATATCGAAGTAAAATTGTGCAAATTTGTGCAAAGATCTTCTATAAATGTTATTATTTTTTGTAATCATTTTCTTTTACAATTTGCTACAAAAATTGATATAAAAACATATTTTTTAGTGAGAAAATACATTTATAATCAACAGTTTTAATCATTTTTTATTGATTTTTTAAAAATGAAATCAGCTTACAAGTTAGATATTAAGCCATTTGAACAAAACAATCTTTCATTAGACACTGTTAAGATATAATTAAACGTAACAAAAATTTATTATTTTCAATTAAAGAAAGTGAAAATTATCCCAATTGTTCTTTAGATTTGAAAACAATAATAATAACAATAAATTTGTTTAGCTAATTAACTGGAAGTTTAGAAAGTTCATCTTCTTATCACAAACACTCATAGAATTAGAAAATGACTTACCATTATTTTTGTATCAAGTCCAATTAAAATTCTAAAAAAAAAAAAATACATTTAATTAAACGAAAACATAATTTTTTGAAGATATCTGTAAAGTTATTTTAAAAGAGTTTCGTTAATTTTACCTAACGTTTACCTGAGACGAAAAAAGGAGAAAAGAGACGGAAAACTGAAGCATGATTCATAACTCGCGAGCATCAAAAACTAAGTTGTATTCAAATTTTATTAAAATTCAATTATATTATTATCATGCCAATATTTAATTAGAAAATTTCATAACATGAGGAAGAGGGGAAAAAAAGGAAAAGCACGAACCGATAATTCGTGCTATTTAATTTCAGATGATAAGTATCCTTAAGGCAACAGAAGTAATCGTTAAAGATAGAATCTAAACTAAAGGCAGAGATTGTTGTCTCCTACCCCCCAAACTTTTTCAACCCCCCTTTCACCATTAGTGAGAGTATAAATTTTCAGACAGAAACTCTGTCTCGTTGCTTCTGTTAATATTATCCCAGTAGCGTTACGAGACAGAAGAGTGAGACTGGATATCAGGTAGAGAGTTATAAAACTGTAAGTTATGAAAGACAACTACTTCCCTAACCGTACATAAACACCAGACAGTAATGTAAGATCAGACCACTTTTACTTTTAGAATGCGGTTAATCTAAACAGCCAACAGTGGCGGACACCGCTGGGAAACAATAGCACCGGCAAGTGTACCACTGACTTTCACACAATAGAAGCTTTTAATGGGACCTCTGAGATTACTATCTAGAGTGCGGTAATTCCAGTATGGCATTATTTTCTTTGCCACTATCTAAATAAGCCAAGTAATGTGATATTATTTAGCGACATAAATATAATAGAGGAAAGAGCCAGCCATGGCTAATTAACAGTGATGCTCATCACTTGACAAGCGTTGTTATTTAGTTTGAACAGTTTTATAACTGCCGGAATATTCAACACACTACTCTTGTCTACTCTCTTATAAGATATGGGATAAAACATAGAGTATCACTACAATTCCGTTTCTTTCCTACCCTCTCCCATTCTATCAATTAGTCATGACTCGACTTAAAGAGAATACAAAAGACGTCTTAATGGTCAACCTTGCTTTTTTTTAAAGTTTTCTGCTTATTTTCTGGAGACGAGTTGGTAATTTGGTGCGCGTATAAATTTCTTGGAGTGTGCAGAAAAGATGTAAATTTCCAGAGAATAATGTATAAAAATTTAATAGAAAAACGTCCCGAAGATTCCTGTATAATCTTATAAAACGAATTTTTTTAAATGGAAACTGTGTTCTCATTACATTCTGCGTAAGATCAATATGAAGAAATTTATAATTGTGAATCTTTTCTTCCACCTGTATTGATCTAAGGGGATTGGATACGACGAAGGTGTTTATATGTAAATTTGCTCTTTGAGTTAACAGGTGAGTACAATATAGAAAATAATTTTTCGCGTGTAAGAAGCTCTGAAGATGATTTAAATTTGCTTAAGGCTGCTCTTTAATCTTTTAAGATGTCCTTTGACATTAAAGTCTAACTTAAGATCAAAACATTTTCTATCTTCTTCAAGAAGCACTCTTTCAAAGAAGATGATGTAAAACGTGAATCAACTTTTCCCTCTTTCTACAAATCTATGAGAATTAAATGTCGAAGATGTAAATTATTAATATAAGAGTTTTAATTTTCTAAGCGACAAGAAAACTATTTAATGATAAATTGTAAATGAATATAATTTATTTTTTATACTTTAATAATTGCACAATTGATAAATATTTTAATTTTTAATTAAGGTTTTCGTGTTTTTTTAAATAATTTTAGACGAGTTTATCATCTTGGAAAGATTTAAAAAGCACACATCATCAACAGTAGATCAATCTCGATTTTAAAAAAGTTTTTAAGGCGTAATATTTATAAAGAATTCTAAACTTTTTTTTAGGATGAAAATTATATTTATAAAGAATTATATTATTTTTTTTATAGCCGTACCATAAATCTCTAATCCGAAATCCCGCTTATTGTCACATCATCTAAACAGAACAATCTCCTTTCTTCAGAAGTGCAGTACATCTTCCAGTTACTATCCCACGATACAGGAAGCAATTCTTACGTCATTGTGAAAGGAAATAAAACCGGGTAGTTTTGATAGTATTCGCGTCCAACCAACGACACATCCTTCTACGCCCAAGCTGTCAGGAAGCAAGTGCTGGGCAAATATTTGCTACATCAACAGGACACTAAACCCAAACCAAGGGATAGTGTGGGGAGCATCTAGTGAAAACTGGACGAGTTTTCAACTTATATAAACATGGAAAATTTTCGAATCCATCTCTTGCTTCTAGTTTCAGACCGGTAACGAAATCCTCTTCTAATAATGTATAGGATGGGGGGTGTATAGTTGGATATGATCAGGAGACTCTCGACAAACAGCGGGCTCGAAACAATAGAAGTGACAATGTGATAAGAAGGTAAAATACGGTTATGGGTAGATGGAAAGAATCGCTAGTACATAGAAGTGACCGGAGGACTTCTTGGTCCAAAGACAATTACGAGGGGTTGAGACGGTATTAAAAGTCATAGTAGTTGTACCGTTGATTCTGTCCCTCTGGCACCAGACAGATAAGGACCGCTTGTTGCGGGATTTGTTACGTCACTGACGGTGGAAGTTCAGTGGTCCGTGACGAAATTGCGTCAGTTATATTTCTCTATCTCTCAGATAAGGTCCGCTGTCCGAACGAATCGTGCATGTCAAACTATCCCCTGGGACATCTACTCCTTTTCCTCTTCTTTCTTGGGGTCATTTAACTTAATGGACACAGACAGTCCGCCATTGTTCCTATTTCTGACACGCGAACTTAATTTACGGGTTAAAATTTTGTGTGAGCGTCTAGAGGGGAGTGAAATAATAATAAAAAAAAAATTCAAAAAAATAAAAAAAAATAAAAGAAGAAGAAGAATCTCCGCTTTATTTAATGGTTTCTTTCCAAAACGTTAATCCGAAACGAAAACGGATTTACGACATTGCGGAACAATCGACTTCCTTCCCCCCGTCTTTCCACCTTCAACCCTGTGACGTAAGCCACAATACTTCCGGCAATGAATGAATTCCGGATAAAGGAACACAACTTCCGGTTATGTAGGCCTAATTTTAAGTAATCTATTTTTTAAATTTATCGAAATTAAATCACGGTTTTTAGATTTAAGAAATGAATGCAAAAACAATGCAATTTTTGAAAACTTGAAAGATATTTTCCTGTAGTGTTATTTATAGGAGGATTTCGGAAGAAAATAAAATATCCAATCCGGTTATATCACGAAGGAAATTGTATACGTTGGCTTATATAACTCATGTGTGTTTAGATGTGATTTAAGTATGATATGAGAGAAGATGCGACTCAGGTAAGAGACATGTCGATTGAAGATAGGTTTATATTTCTTTATTTTTTGCCTAATTTTATTGATTTAACGTGGGGATTATTTTTCTAATACAATAAATAGAATGAATTTTTAATATTAAAACAGATAAAATGATAATCGTTCCAAAAAAATGTTTTTTTTTTTAAATAATTAAAAATGTTTAATTTTTGTGATTTAATAAAATAACGTAATTTTAACTAAAAAAATATATTTTTAAAACTTTTTTTTAATTATAAAATTAAAACATCGATAAATAATTAAAAAGTAATTAAAAAATAATAAATTTACAAAAGAATTACATTGATATGCTAATTAATTAAATAATTTACATATTCTTTCATATTGAAATGAAGCAACTAATAGAAAGGATAAAGTTTTAGATAATAAGACGAATATATTCAAATTTAGCATGTCAAAAAGCGAAAAAAAACTAATTTTGTAAAGCTGAGACGATAAATTGAAACTCATCAATTCTTTCTATATTTGCTGCGAGTCCTCCATATTCGATTTGTAAAGATGAACAATCGACTCCTAACCAATACATAAATTACTTTGACACCATAATATATATTTCTCTTTTTCTTCTTTCCGTTCTGAATGGGGAAACCATAACTTCACTTATATTCATCAATTGAAAATGTCTTATTAAGGTTTACAATTTTTCTCTTTTATGTTCCAGTTTAAAATTTCAAAATCAATAAAACGATTTTCAAACTTTAGAAAGAGAGAGAGAGAGAGAGAGAAAAACATTCCGTTTCTTATAAATAAATAAAATTTTTAAAAAATGAATATTTCAGCTCTAAATTTTAATGTAAAAATTAATCTTTAAAGTTTCCAATTCAATGATTGAAATGATTTTCAATTTATGATGTAAAAGAAGAGAAACTGATTTTTTTTTTGGAGATGTTTATCTTCTGTGTAAAATATTTTAGATTTTCTACAAAATCTTTTCTTTTTGTGGAATATAAAAGAAATTGTATTTTTTTTTCTTTTTTCCTTCTTTCGAAAGATGAATTTTGAATGATGGATGACTCAATTTAAAAACTAAACAGGCGTAAATGAAAAAGCGATACATAAAATTCAACTTTACTTTTACTTCAATCAGAATATGAATAAATACTATTCTAAACGGTTTTTTGGAAAGAAAATATATATATATTCAACTGATATTTTACAATGATGATATATATATTTTTACAAGAAGAATTTTGAAATATGATATTCAAAACAACGGAAAAATGTATTTTTCATCAGATATTTAAACGATTTCTGGCTCAATTTCTCAAAAATTCAACCAATTTCAATTTATAATATATGACATTTAAGCCTGCGAATCACTCAAAAAAAAAAAAAAAAAAAAAAAAAAAAAAAAAAAAAAAAAAAAAAAAAAAAAAAAAAAAAAAAAAAAAAAAAAAAAAAAAAAAAAAAAAAAAAAAAAAAAAAAAAAAAAAAAAAAAAAAAAAAAAAAAAAAAAAAAAAAAAAAAAAAAAAAAAAAAAAAAAAAAAAAAAAAAAAAAAAAAAAAAAAAAAAAAAAAAAAAAAAAAAAAAAAAAAAAAAAAAAAAAAAAAAAAAAAAAAAAAAAAAAAAAAAAAAAAAAAAAAAAAAAAAAAAAAAAAAAAAAAAAAAAAAAAAAAAAAAAAAAAAAAAAAAAAAAAAAAAAAAAAAAAAAAAAAAAAAAAAAAAAAAAAAAAAAAAAAAAAAAAAAAAAAAAAAAAAAAAAAAAAAAAAAAAAAAAAAAAAAAAAAAAAAAAAAAAAAAAAAAAAAAAAAAAAAAAAAAAAAAAAAAAAAAAAAAAAAAAAAAAAAAAAAAAAAAAAAAAAAAAAAAAAAAAAAAAAAAAAAAAAAAAAAAAAAAAAAAAAAAAAAAAAAAAAAAAAAAAAAAAAAAAAAAAAAAAAAAAAAAAAAAAAAAAAAAAAAAAAAAAAAAAAAAAAAAAAAAAAAAAAAAAAAAAAAAAAAAAAAAAAAAAAAAAAAAAAAAAAAAAAAAAAAAAAAAAAAAAAAAAAAAAAAAAAAAAAAAAAAAAAAAAAAAAAAAAAAAAAAAAAAAAAAAAAAAAAAAAAAAAAAAAAAAAAAAAAAAAAAAAAAAAAAAAAAAAAAAAAAAAAAAAAAAAAAAAAAAAAAAAAAAAAAAAAAAAAAAAAAAAAAAAAAAAAAAAAAAAAAAAAAAAAAAAAAAAAAAAAAAAAAAAAAAAAAAAAAAAAAAAAAAAAAAAAAAAAAAAAAAAAAAAAAAAAAAAAAAAAAAAAAAAAAAAAAAAAAAAAAAAAAAAAAAAAAAAAAAAAAAAAAAAAAAAAAAAAAAAAAAAAAAAAAAAAAAAAAAAAAAAAAAAAAAAAAAAAAAAAAAAAAAAAAAAAAAAAAAAAAAAAAAAAAAAAAAAAAAAAAAAAAAAAAAAAAAAAAAAAAAAAAAAAAAAAAAAAAAAAAAAAAAAAAAAAAAAAAAAAAAAAAAAAAAAAAAAAAAAAAAAAAAAAAAAAAAAAAAAAAAAAAAAAAAAAAAAAAAAAAAAAAAAAAAAAAAAAAAAAAAAAAAAAAAAAAAAAAAAAAAAAAAAAAAAAAAAAAAAAAAAAAAAAAAAAAAAAAAAAAAAAAAAAAAAAAAAAAAAAAAAAAAAAAAAAAAAAAAAAAAAAAAAAAAAAAAAAAAAAAAAAAAAAAAAAAAAAAAAAAAAAAAAAAAAAAAAAAAAAAAAAAAAAAAAAAAAAAAAAAAAAAAAAAAAAAAAAAAAAAAAAAAAAAAAAAAAAAAAAAAAAAAAAAAAAAAAAAAAAAAAAAAAAAAAAAAAAAAAAAAAAAAAAAAAAAAAAAAAAAAAAAAAAAAAAAAAAAAAAAAAAAAAAAAAAAAAAAAAAAAAAAAAAAAAAAAAAAAAAAAAAAAAAAAAAAAAAAAAAAAAAAAAAAAAAAAAAAAAAAAAAAAAAAAAAAAAAAAAAAAAAAAAAAAAAAAAAAAAAAAAAAAAAAAAAAAAAAAAAAAAAAAAAAAAAAAAAAAAAAAAAAAAAAAAAAAAAAAAAAAAAAAAAAAAAAAAAAAAAAAAAAAAAAAAAAAAAAAAAAAAAAAAAAAAAAAAAAAAAAAAAAAAAAAAAAAAAAAAAAAAAAAAAAAAAAAAAAAAAAAAAAAAAAAAAAAAAAAAAAAAAAAAAAAAAAAAAAAAAAAAAAAAAAAAAAAAAAAAAAAAAAAAAAAAAAAAAAAAAAAAAAAAAAAAAAAAAAAAAAAAAAAAAAAAAAAAAAAAAAAAAAAAAAAAAAAAAAAAAAAAAAAAAAAAAAAAAAAAAAAAAAAAAAAAAAAAAAAAAAAAAAAAAAAAAAAAAAAAAAAAAAAAAAAAAAAAAAAAAAAAAAAAAAAAAAAAAAAAAAAAAAAAAAAAAAAAAAAAAAAAAAAAAAAAAAAAAAAAAAAAAAAAAAAAAAAAAAAAAAAAAAAAAAAAAAAAAAAAAAAAAAAAAAAAAAAAAAAAAAAAAAAAAAAAAAAAAAAAAAAAAAAAAAAAAAAAAAAAAAAAAAAAAAAAAAAAAAAAAAAAAAAAAAAAAAAAAAAAAAAAAAAAAAAAAAAAAAAAAAAAAAAAAAAAAAAAAAAAAAAAAAAAAAAAAAAAAAAAAAAAAAAAAAAAAAAAAAAAAAAAAAAAAAAAAAAAAAAAAAAAAAAAAAAAAAAAAAAAAAAAAAAAAAAAAAAAAAAAAAAAAAAAAAAAAAAAAAAAAAAAAAAAAAAAAAAAAAAAAAAAAAAAAAAAAAAAAAAAAAAAAAAAAAAAAAAAAAAAAAAAAAAAAAAAAAAAAAAAAAAAAAAAAAAAAAAAAAAAAAAAAAAAAAAAAAAAAAAAAAAAAAAAAAAAAAAAAAAAAAAAAAAAAAAAAAAAAAAAAAAAAAAAAAAAAAAAAAAAAAAAAAAAAAAAAAAAAAAAAAAAAAAAAAAAAAAAAAAAAAAAAAAAAAAAAAAAAAAAAAAAAAAAAAAAAAAAAAAAAAAAAAAAAAAAAAAAAAAAAAAAAAAAAAAAAAAAAAAAAAAAAAAAAAAAAAAAAAAAAAAAAAAAAAAAAAAAAAAAAAAAAAAAAAAAAAAAAAAAAAAAAAAAAAAAAAAAAAAAAAAAAAAAAAAAAAAAAAAAAAAAAAAAAAAAAAAAAAAAAAAAAAAAAAAAAAAAAAAAAAAAAAAAAAAAAAAAAAAAAAAAAAAAAAAAAAAAAAAAAAAAAAAAAAAAAAAAAAAAAAAAAAAAAAAAAAAAAAAAAAAAAAAAAAAAAAAAAAAAAAAAAAAAAAAAAAAAAAAAAAAAAAAAAAAAAAAAAAAAAAAAAAAAAAAAAAAAAAAAAAAAAAAAAAAAAAAAAAAAAAAAAAAAAAAAAAAAAAAAAAAAAAAAAAAAAAAAAAAAAAAAAAAAAAAAAAAAAAAAAAAAAAAAAAAAAAAAAAAAAAAAAAAAAAAAAAAAAAAAAAAAAAAAAAAAAAAAAAAAAAAAAAAAAAAAAAAAAAAAAAAAAAAAAAAAAAAAAAAAAAAAAAAAAAAAAAAAAAAAAAAAAAAAAAAAAAAAAAAAAAAAAAAAAAAAAAAAAAAAAAAAAAAAAAAAAAAAAAAAAAAAAAAAAAAAAAAAAAAAAAAAAAAAAAAAAAAAAAAAAAAAAAAAAAAAAAAAAAAAAAAAAAAAAAAAAAAAAAAAAAAAAAAAAAAAAAAAAAAAAAAAAAAAAAAAAAAAAAAAAAAAAAAAAAAAAAAAAAAAAAAAAAAAAAAAAAAAAAAAAAAAAAAAAAAAAAAAAAAAAAAAAAAAAAAAAAAAAAAAAAAAAAAAAAAAAAAAAAAAAAAAAAAAAAAAAAAAAAAAAAAAAAAAAAAAAAAAAAAAAAAAAAAAAAAAAAAAAAAAAAAAAAAAAAAAAAAAAAAAAAAAAAAAAAAAAAAAAAAAAAAAAAAAAAAAAAAAAAAAAAAAAAAAAAAAAAAAAAAAAAAAAAAAAAAAAAAAAAAAAAAAAAAAAAAAAAAAAAAAAAAAAAAAAAAAAAAAAAAAAAAAAAAAAAAAAAAAAAAAAAAAAAAAAAAAAAAAAAAAAAAAAAAAAAAAAAAAAAAAAAAAAAAAAAAAAAAAAAAAAAAAAAAAAAAAAAAAAAAAAAAAAAAAAAAAAAAAAAAAAAAAAAAAAAAAAAAAAAAAAAAAAAAAAAAAAAAAAAAAAAAAAAAAAAAAAAAAAAAAAAAAAAAAAAAAAAAAAAAAAAAAAAAAAAAAAAAAAAAAAAAAAAAAAAAAAAAAAAAAAAAAAAAAAAAAAAAAAAAAAAAAAAAAAAAAAAAAAAAAAAAAAAAAAAAAAAAAAAAAAAAAAAAAAAAAAAAAAAAAAAAAAAAAAAAAAAAAAAAAAAAAAAAAAAAAAAAAAAAAAAAAAAAAAAAAAAAAAAAAAAAAAAAAAAAAAAAAAAAAAAAAAAAAAAAAAAAAAAAAAAAAAAAAAAAAAAAAAAAAAAAAAAAAAAAAAAAAAAAAAAAAAAAAAAAAAAAAAAAAAAAAAAAAAAAAAAAAAAAAAAAAAAAAAAAAAAAAAAAAAAAAAAAAAAAAAAAAAAAAAAAAAAAAAAAAAAAAAAAAAAAAAAAAAAAAAAAAAAAAAAAAAAAAAAAAAAAAAAAAAAAAAAAAAAAAAAAAAAAAAAAAAAAAAAAAAAAAAAAAAAAAAAAAAAAAAAAAAAAAAAAAAAAAAAAAAAAAAAAAAAAAAAAAAAAAAAAAAAAAAAAAAAAAAAAAAAAAAAAAAAAAAAAAAAAAAAAAAAAAAAAAAAAAAAAAAAAAAAAAAAAAAAAAAAAAAAAAAAAAAAAAAAAAAAAAAAAAAAAAAAAAAAAAAAAAAAAAAAAAAAAAAAAAAAAAAAAAAAAAAAAAAAAAAAAAAAAAAAAAAAAAAAAAAAAAAAAAAAAAAAAAAAAAAAAAAAAAAAAAAAAAAAAAAAAAAAAAAAAAAAAAAAAAAAAAAAAAAAAAAAAAAAAAAAAAAAAAAAAAAAAAAAAAAAAAAAAAAAAAAAAAAAAAAAAAAAAAAAAAAAAAAAAAAAAAAAAAAAAAAAAAAAAAAA
Source organism: Centruroides sculpturatus (assembly GCF_000671375.1). Taxonomy (NCBI): domain Eukaryota; kingdom Metazoa; phylum Arthropoda; class Arachnida; order Scorpiones; family Buthidae; genus Centruroides; species Centruroides sculpturatus. The sequence continues at coordinate 684,432 of NW_019384859.1, forward strand.
AAAAAAAAAAAAAAAAAAAAAAAAAAAAAAAAAAAAAAAAAAAAAAAAAAAAAAAAAAAAAAAAAAAAAAAAAAAAAAAAAAAAAAAAAAAAAAAAAAAAAAAAAAAAAAAAAAAAAAAAAAAAAAAAAAAAAAAAAAAAAAAAAAAAAAAAAAAAAAAAAAAAAAAAAAAAAAAAAAAAAAAAAAAAAAAAAAAAAAAAAAAAAAAAAAAAAAAAAAAAAAAAAAAAAAAAAAAAAAAAAAAAAAAAAAAAAAAAAAAAAAAAAAAAAAAAAAAAAAAAAAAAAAAAAAAAAAAAAAAAAAAAAAAAAAAAAAAAAAAAAAAAAAAAAAAAAAAAAAAAAAAAAAAAAAAAAAAAAAAAAAAAAAAAAAAAAAAAAAAAAAAAAAAAAAAAAAAAAAAAAAAAAAAAAAAAAAAAAAAAAAAAAAAAAAAAAAAAAAAAAAAAAAAAAAAAAAAAAAAAAAAAAAAAAAAAAAAAAAAAAAAAAAAAAAAAAAAAAAAAAAAAAAAAAAAAAAAAAAAAAAAAAAAAAAAAAAAAAAAAAAAAAAAAAAAAAAAAAAAAAAAAAAAAAAAAAAAAAAAAAAAAAAAAAAAAAAAAAAAAAAAAAAAAAAAAAAAAAAAAAAAAAAAAAAAAAAAAAANATCTATGAATCAAAAAAAGATATTCCTGTGTTGCAAAGGACCATCTATGAATCAAAAAAAGATATTCCTGTGTTGCAAGGACCATCTATGAATCAAAAAAAGATATTCCTGTGTTGCAAAGGACCATCTATGAATCAAAAAAAGATATTCCTGTGTTGCAAGGACCATCTATGAATCAAAAAAAGATATTCCTGTGTTGCAAAGGACCATCTATGAATCAAAAAAAGATATTCCTGTGTTGCAAAGGACCATCTATGAATCAAAAAAAGATATTCCTGTGTTGCAAAGACCAATCTATGAGTCAAAAAAAAAATATTCCTGTGTTGCAAAGGACCATCTATGAATCAAAAAAAGATATTCCTGTGTTGCAAAGCCAATCTATGAATCAAAAGAAAAATATTCCTGTGTTGCAAAGGCCCATCTATGATCAAGAAAAGATATTCCTGTGTTGCAAAGGCACTTCACGAATATAATTTCTTAGTCCTATATAGATATAGACTAAGAAAAAGCATTCGGGAAGTACAAAGACCTATCTATGAACTAAAATTTCATGAACTGCAAATGATACACGTAGATTAAAAATAGACGCCTCATGAAGTTCAAAACATACTATCATTTGTAATTAATAAAGAAATAAAAAAATATTACTCTGTAATTTAAACTTAATAATTCCCTTTTAACGATTAGTCTTCATCATAAAACATTAACATTTCCTTAACATTAATATTAACCTTTCAAAAAAGGGAAGAGAAATATACGATTAAATTGTAATAATTTAAATGATTAATTAAACTAGATTAAAATTATTAAAATTAATTTATTTTGAGATTTAAATTTTACATTATATAAGCTTCATAAAAGTTATGTAATAAATATTATACGTGCAAAACTAGTTTGCAACATAAATTTTGAGAAGCTAAATCGGTTAGGAAAGCGGCTGAAGATTAAGAAAGAGTAGAGAATTTCTCATTAAATTTATAAAATAATAATAATAACAATAAGTATATAATTTTTATTTTATTTTTTTTAACAATTATGTTTTATTTATTGCAGTAGGTGCCCACCTGCAATTGCTACGTTAAGTTTAGGATCAGACCACCAATTGAGAACTAGTTTGAATGTTTCTTCAAGCTATACTTAATTTATACATGCTGAGATGCTAATCTATATATTTACTATAAAGACCTAAAATGCTAATTTATCTTATATAATAGCCTAATAAAAAAAAAAGGTAAAGGTTCTTACTATAGGTTAAAGCATGGAATGTTAAAATTTTAAGTTGGTAATTTAGTTTTTTTAACTAAGAATTTTGTTAAGAATTTAAAAGAAAATATATTACAAATATTATAAAATTTGATATTTTATAATTTTTCAGTTTTTAAATTTATTATCATCAAAAAATTATTATTTTTTTAATTAAAAGTGATGGGTGTAATACAGAGAATTATAGTATAAATATTAGGAATAATAAAGATATATAATTGTTAAATCGTAAAATTTCCTAGTTTAATTCTTGTTTATGAGATAAACTTGATAACTGTAGAGTAAACATTTGAAAGGTATGTTGTTGTAGTTTGTTTACTCGCCAGCAGATGGCACCGTTAGTGCGTACAAGAAACATTCCCTACTCTAATTGTTTCTACTTCGAGTCCATTGTCAATTTCTTAAAATTCTGCTTTTATTCGAGCAGAAAATGGAATAAAATAAATTTCTAAACAATTATGAAATTAAAAAAGCTAAAAATAAATGTGTTTCTCTGCTTCTAAGTGTTCTGCAAAAGACGAAAATTTTGTAGGCCTAAATGTTGTGTGTAATGTTCGAAAAAAGTAAGGTTTTAAAAAAAGTAATTTTATTTTTATATTAAAAAGAACTTATTTAAGTATTTTTAATTAAGTTTTAAATTTAAATTGTTGCAGTTTTTTTTTTTAATGTTAAAAATGTTTATATTCACGTGTACATTTATAACTAATATGCATGTGCGCTTAGAATACAGAAATTATGCTTTAATTTTTATTTCACTATTCAAAAAATAATAATAAAATTATTTTGGGATGATTAAATAATAATTTAAAGTTCAATTTATTACGAAAGTATTAAAATATTTAAATTATTTTTCTTAAAATTCATAGAAAAAAAATCACTAACCCGAACAGATTAGTGATAACCTATTTGCAAAGAAGTACAAATCAAATTTTTATATTATTAAAACATTTATAAAAAGTTATAATTAATTAAATATCGAAGAATAAAATGATTTATGTTTAAATTATGTATAATTATTACTTATAAGAATAGGTTTCATCCTATCCGCATTAGTATCATTGAAGACATCAATGCATATTGTGTACGATAAGGGATCTATTTTAAATATATTTTTTATGTTCTTAGTTAAGTTTAGTCCTTTTATATTATATTAAAAGATAGAAGAATCCTTAAATTCAAAGAACTGATTGAAAATTGAAAGTGGAAGGTGTTAAAAGTGTTCAAGAATTGAGTGACGAGGCCTGTGTCTACATCGAGATTTAGGAAAAATTTGATTAAACTTTCATTTGTTTTCACCGATATAAAATAATTTACAGATAAGATATGCTATATTTATATCTATGCTTTAATGATTTGCTTAATTTAACATTATTATTTATAAATACTTCGCTACTAATAACATTTTTATCACTTACGTCGATGTTATCCGGGACATATAGAAATATATTTAATTTGAGAATTGCTTTCGTTAACTAGTAAAAATTTAATTTAACTTTCATAAAAGTATGCCTAAAGTCTATAAAACTGTTTGAAAATAATTAAGTATTTTTTTTATAGTAATTATTTTAAAAATTTCTGTAAAGTATTCTATATAAACTTGCGCGTGTATGGCCTAAGAGGCTGACGAAAATATATGACGACTACGGATTTCGAAGAAGAATTTTATAAATTCTTGATTAAGTTTTGATTTTATTGTGAAAAACATTAACAGTTTTCAGATGTTATTTTTTGTTAAATATGAAGAATTAATAAGCATGATTTAAACTTCTAAAGTAAGAGTCATTCAGCTGTAGGAAACTTCTAACTTACTTCAACTTGGTAAACAAATCAACATTAACAGAGAACATATCTGAATAGATTTAAGAAAAATAAATACTTCAATAGTTAAAAAAATTTGCTATTTAAAATGTTGAATATTTTGCTCTTATAAGTAATTCCTCTTTCGATTTTCAGACCTTCTTAAACTTCATTATAGGCCTAATTTTATTATGGCCTATAATTAATAAAGCCTATAAAATAGTCCAAATATTGGCCTAATAATCATTTTTAGAATTAGTCAGAATTTGAAAGCGGTCAAAAAGATTCTTACCTAATTAAGAAGCGAAAAAAATCTGTAAAGTGAATTTTTTTGGTCGACTCGATAATACTAAAGTGCTGTACTTTGTGATAATCGCCGGTATTATTCTACGGTAGGATCACATGACGTCAAGATGGCGTCGTCGGTGACGTCACAGATCTAGTTAACATGGCCTACGGGACACTGGGGAAGGTTAGAGATCCCCTTTATATGCCATCATTATACCTCTTCGCTCCATCAAATTTTCCCTTTTATTACAGCATCCCAAAGGGAGAGGCAGGAACGATGAATATTACTGCCAGCAATACTTCACCCCCGAGCATTCTGTATTTTCTACTTTCATTTCATTTCGTCAAAAGACAGTATTGGATGATGCACAGCAGGTGAGAACCGCAATAGGGTACACACGGTAGGGGTTATGAGGATCCTGTACAGCAACAAGAAGGGGGAGAAAGAGAGAGAGAATAGCAAAATATGCATCTTTTTTGATACATTTTCTAACCTCGACACGGTTTATATATGTAGCAAACCATACTTAATCCATCCGCCGGATGATGCGGATGATGTGAGAACAGTTGAGTCCATTTTATGTACGTTGTTTCCAAGAATTTCTCGCTATTTTTTTGCCTCTACCCTCCCCTACTCGACAGAACCTGTGGGTTATTATATGAGGTTTTATTACCAAAATCTGCCTTCGCAGTACACATAGTAAATTACGTTGGTCTGAACGGGAATTTGCATACATATATCGGTTGGGAGAGAATAGAGTATAGTATGTGTCGGATCGCCTTACCATCTCTTCTTGATAAGTTGTGGTTGGAGCTTTGTAGGCGATCATGCAAGTCGCATTTTTATACGTCATTATTCACCTCGGTTGTGTGTAGCTTTAGATGGGTTGTTCGTCGATTCTCCGAGGTGTGGCGCTGTGATCGGGAACCGTAACCAGGGACGGAGATGGCAAATTGCTACGAGGTGAAGACTGCGCTAATCACATGACTTTGTCGAGCGACTGAGCGTGACCGTTCCTTTTTTTTGCGTTTTACGACCCGAATTACACCAATAATGCACGATATTTATAATATCTGCCTTATTTACCAACCTCTAGAAGGGTTCTTCCACTCTAAGCTGCTCTCTCTCCTCTTCTAGGAGCAGTCTGAGGGTTAAATTTATTATTCCAATAATTTTTGAATTAGAAGTTTATCGATCCGACTTACACCTCGATGAAACTATGCTACACATCAGCCTGTTTGTAGCTAATTTTAGTACCGAATCTTCAGTCTATCTACCAAGCAGTAAGGCTAATTGATAGCTTTGTTATGTGGCTAATATACGCTGCTGCTGTTGCTGCTCCTACTACTTCTCTTATCGTAATTTGTTAATAAGGAGATCTAAGGTCAAATTATTTTAATTCCGATCATTTGTGATGAGTCAGCCTTTCGTTTCTATACTTTTTGACCTCTAAAATTAGCGTTATTAATTGTTTTTTATGCTTTTCGCTACTTGTAACTGCCATTTCTTTCAGCATATCGCACTTGAAAAATATTCAATTTTCCGCACTGTAGAGCTTTACATAGCAGATATATCTATTAAAATCTAAAATATAGGTTCTGCAGAACTTTAAAATACTTAGAAATAGGATAATAAACAGTTCACGATTTCTTTTAACAAAGAAGCTTAACTGATGCGATAAACAACTTTTTGAAAGTCTTGAGAATTAGATTCGACGCTCGATTTGATATAATTATTATTGTTTTAACGCATAAGAATCATTTTTAGCATTGAATATTTAAAGCAAAATGTCATAAAAATTAAAATAAAAAAAAATTTATAGCATCAGCAAAGCATAGAAGAGCTGTGGTTAAGGTTGTGGCCTTGAATTTTTCTCGAATATCTGCTATATTTTTTTCTATCTCTCTGCACCATAATTTACTCTAGTAAGAGCAGTATGCGCCCAACCCAGGGCAAGGCCCACACTACAACCATTGGTCAAATGATGGCAATGGGTGGCTATTATCATTAGCAATTCCAATGTTATCCGGTAAGGTATGTTCTCCCAGGTAGCACACCTGTCTAATTGTTCACCTTCGCTCAATATAGCGTGGCTTCGATGTAACAACACTAGTTTTACCATTCATCTGATTGGGCAAATTAGCCCTCTGACTTATTTCTAATACAATACGCCGTTTAATCTTTTGTTATCGTTTGGATACATTTTTTTTCCTCTTTAAAAAAACACAACCTCACCCTTATCAAAATTAAGTAGGTCTACTCATTTAGATGGAATCGGCCTATCCTCTAGGCAGTTTAGATATTGTATTACCGTAATTAACTTTAGAAGAAATGTAAAATTGTTGTTATCAAGATATATGTCCGTTTCTTTAAAGAAGATAACATAATTATTTCTGACTTAAAATTTTTTGAAGCCTGCGTGTGACTAGACTTCTTAAGCAATGATCCTTAAGCAACTACATATGAATATGGGAGAGGAGAGAATAGAAAAAGAAACTTGAAAATCGGCTTCGACTCGTGCCAAACCTACAATTTTACTTAAAAATATTAAACAAGGTAGATTTAATAATCTAAACATTAAATATTTTTGAAAAATATAATAATTACTTAAAATAAAACTTGATATTTCCACGGAGTTTTTAATGATACTTGCGTACTCTCCACGTTAATTAGTTATCAAGTTTTGTTGGTGTTTACACACAATAATTAAATTGCTTGTTAATATCTGTTTAAAAACTATTCGATGAAGTTTGCTTTAAAGGTATTGTAGCGTGGAGAAAAGTTTGAAAGGAAAAGTTCTTCGTTCAATAGCAACTATTTGCTTCAAGTAAAGGAATGTTGCTAGAGCCGATGTGACAGATGACGATGTCGAAGGAAATACTACTCACTATTGACTGCGGTTAACCTCCCCTCAATCGCATTCTTTTCCATTTCCCTCATCTTCGACGACTGCAACTTGTAACTGCTCCAGTTACAGATGCCCTATCCTCTAGATTGTTAAATTGCCTCTTCGTGTTTCTTCTCGTTCTCGTAAAATAAACCTATCTCGACTCCCTCTACTACACTTTCTTTGATACCGCATTAAATATTAAAACCCTGCTATAGTTTATAATCTTATCCTATGCTTTCTTCGCTTTAGTATCTAACTGTCTACTGCTTATGCCACTGAGAATTGGTGTAACCTAATATAATGCTGAATAAGTCATGTTATGCTATAAGTTTATTATAAAATGTATTTTTTAAGATTA